>NW_012026890.1:2072954-2299754 GCF_000956235.1 Wasmannia auropunctata
GGGGGGGGGAGGGGGGGTAGGGAAACCTGATACTGATTGCACAGTCGGTGTCCTAGACTCGACCCTTCGTAGATTTTTCTTTCTTCAGCCGTTCGGAACTACGGTGAATGGTCACGTCAATTAGACAATTAGTGAGAGAAAGTCCCTTTTGAATCTCTGCGACACGTCTCTGACCCAATGATGGACGAATCGCGAGGCGCGTGTGGGCTCGAGGTCGAATAAATTAAATTCGTCGTCTTCTTCATGCCGATATACACGCGTCGTGGCAGATAAGCATCTCCGTGGGATTTGTGTGTCGCGGTTTCGCCGTGTGGGATTCAATGTGCGTCGCGGGAACTCGTTAGACGCGATGAGCTCTGCACTATTCGTCCGCCACGCCGGAGCCCCCTCGCCACCGTCGTAAAGTGACGGTTTTGTTCTTGTTACCGTGTACCGTTTTATTGGCTATAATTTTGGAGATTGGGTCGCGCCGGGTTAATAAAAAAAAATCGTCAGTAGAACGCTCTTTTCCTAGAGCGCCGTTCGATGGAGAGTTTATTTGCTTTCCCCATTGATCTTAGAATGGAAATCGGAAGCTAGACACGAAATTTAACGATGATGTAGTATATATTTAGTACGTATGTTCCTGAAGTATTGCTTTCTAAATATTAATTTTAACTTTTTATTCAAAAAAATGGTAGGAAGTATATCGCTCATACAAAACATGTACGAAGAGCTTTTATAAAATCTCTTAGATAAATCTTTATGTAAGTAAAATAATCAAGAAAATTATATGATGGATTGCAATATAATGTAAAAACATTAGTTGCACTTTACTTCTAAATTCTCACATTTTCTGTTCAACAATATATGTACATGGATACTGTTATCCTCTACGAAATGTAATTTGTGATTTGTCATTAATCAAGCTGTTAGTGCGACGTTCGTCATGAAGGCGCGAATAGCGGGAAGAAGCCGAGGGCAGCGTGGTTAATCGAGGAAATTCAGTGAAACCGTAATTAGCGGCAGCGATCGTCGTTGTAGCGGCCACGAAAGTTTGCCGGACCGGCGAACTAATGAACTCGTTACATATTTACACGTTGTTCGTGCCTATACCGAGCAGCCCGGTGAGCGCAGAAAACCACATCGAATTAAGAGGTCCTCTCGTAAATTGCAGACGAGACACGAGACTCACGAGAGAGCGATTTAAGCTCATCGATCCACAACCGACCTCCAAATTCACTCGCACTCGTTCGTGCTAATAATATCATTCCGATCAAACAATTTGATCGATATAAAGTTGCTTTCTCGTACTGTCACTTTCAACTTAAATATTTAGTGCAACTTTATATTTTTAATAATTAAAATAATTATATATGTAAAATAGTTATAATTTATCCATAAATTCATAATACATATACATATAATATACATATAAATAGTTTACATAAAGAAATGCTCGTTTTGCGCATAATTTTCTTTAGCTTCTCATTTATTTCCGAAACTTGATGTCCATTTTATTATAAACGCTTGTCCTAGCTTTTTTCATTGAATGACCGTTCAAAATACCTGTTCCATCCAACCCCGCGACTTTGCCGCGTAATGAACGTACGATTGCAACCGCACGCTTCCCCCCTTAAAACCGAGGATCAATCACCACACTACGAGAAAATCCGTACGTCGGGCATTCACGGCTAAGTGCCGCCTCTCAATCATAATTATCAAAAGTCCACTGATAATTGCGCGGTGTGGCCGCTTCTTCAATGAAACCGGCCATTTTTATGTCTTCAAATAGCACGCGAGCTAGGAGCTATGCGGAAGTAATAGCGCCGTGACGAGCGGACAGCTTCGACGCGCTTCGCGGGGTGGTTTCGTGCCGTCGAAGTTGTCGTGGATCCACGATGTCTATCGTCCGGTCTTCCGAGTTCAAGGTCACCGAGTGCTTAGGAGGGTCGCATGTCCAAGAACGAGTGACGATGTATCGGCGTTCAGTGGTCGGCCACATGGTGAATTAAGGGTCAGCCCATTACCGATTTGACCTCGGATGACCCGGCAGTGTATACAGAGCTGGTTGCGTGCTGCTTGATTCAATTAACCCCACGACACACAAACACGCACGCGCACACGCACGCGGCGCACGGTGTGTGCATACGCGAACGCGTTTGCGCGTGTGCGCCCATTTCGCGGCTCGGGATCCGAAGACGTCGTTGAAGGAGAGACGAGAGCCGCGCGTGACACAATGGTGGATCGGTAACTTCCTCTCGAGGAATTGAATAAATGTAATTTGACGATTTTGCATACACATTATGCAAAAATCTAGTTGCCTCGAGTTGCTTGGTTTTTTTTATTATTTATTTTTTTTGAATTGTCAATTTGATATTTTAATAAAACTCTGAAGACATTTCCAGCGGATTAAAACTTTATATTCAATGATAAAGATAGCTTTCGCGTGGCGGGAAGTATCCTACGCTCATAAAATTACTCACGATTGACGAGTACCGGTTGATTATGTGTCCTTTTAATTCGCGATTAATATTTTACGTCTTCGTCTTGACTTCCTGTTAGTTTTGTGTATATCTGCGGTTAGATATATCGCGGACAAAAATTGTGAATAATTTCCCGTTTCCTTCCAGGCATCGTCGATCTCGCCGGAAAGACATGTACATGTCCGTCGAGTTTCCTAAGCCACGGGAGCTGTGAGTGTGACCAATATTTCTTGATTAGAAAGCCGCGCGGCACATCGGATGCGAAGGCGTTCGCGAAGAAGAAGAAGACGACGG
This sequence comes from Wasmannia auropunctata, assembly GCF_000956235.1. NCBI lineage: Eukaryota > Metazoa > Arthropoda > Insecta > Hymenoptera > Formicidae > Wasmannia > Wasmannia auropunctata. Next base: position 2,075,714 of record NW_012026890.1, read on the forward strand.
AGAAGAGGGAGCAAAACATGAAGAGTCGGAAACGAGAGAAAGAAAGAGAGAGAGAGAGAGAGAGAGAGAGAGAGAGAGAAGCAGCGTACGTTGGAGGAGAGGAAGTCCCATCTGGTTCGCCGTGGACCACTCGTAGAGAGGATCCATCAATCACTTGTGTCCCGCACCTCTTCCCAGTAGCAAGAACCTGCAGAACGTCTTCGCCTTTACAACGGCGTCGCCGAGGAAGTCAGGTCCCATCCTTTGCCTTGATCGTCCTAGGGTCTCTCGCTTCGCGCAAAAAGCGCGTAATAATCCGCGGGCATTGTGCTCACGGCGGACGTGAAGAAAATAGTATGCGCATGTTCTCAGTCACCTATGTGTGTCCGCTGAAAAGTCAGTAGGGATTGTGCGGCTATTGACAAATGGCTCCCGCGTGTTCTTCTGGCAATGCAGTGGCCGATTGTTGGTACGCATTCAGGATTTCTTTTTACGTTGAATTGTCGTAAACAATGGTATCTTACATTTATAGTAGTGGTTTATCGCGTTATGCAATTCTAAATCTTCGCAATATCTTTATAATCTTCGCATTCTTTCTCCATTTTTTCCCCCCAATTTCGTAATATGTTATTATATATGAATTTTCGCGCTTAGAACTATCGGGAACGTGCGTAAAGAGAAAGTTGCGGAGGAATCAGAGAGAGAGACCGGGACTGCAGGAGAAGAGAGATTGTCCAGCGTGGAAAGAAGAAGACGACTTCGGCTCGGCTCTCTCGGAGGCGAGATTGTGTGTTAATGTATGGCTGGCATTCGGACGACAACCGTGACAAATTGCTTTATTAGGTTGGCAGCCCGGGAGCCTTTCCACTCGCAGCTCGCACCTCACGGCCGCCACTCATCGTGATTGTACGCTCTATTCTCCACCGCCTCTTGTTCTTCTCCATTCTACTTCGTCTTCTTCTTTCAGCACGCGGCGGAAGACAACGTAACTCGCGGTTGGATGAATGGATGAACGGGGATTCGCGCCGCGGGAGGGCGGCCCTTTTTTGAAATCGAACCGATCGACCCAGGCTCGATCCCGTATGGACCTACGTGTGGCAAGATCACCTACATATTGATCCAACACTATTGGAAAGCTCATGCACTCTCTTTTGTTCGTCTACCCATCTACCCGCCAATCTCAATTTTTGTAATTAATCCTGAACTGTCCGTTGAAGGAAATTATTTAAAGTTTAAATAATTCGCAGAATCGCAAACGTTTATGTCTTCCAGAATTGATGTTTGTAATGCGTACAACTTATCATATTAAACATATTTGTCGTAATATTATAATTAAAAAATAAGAAAATAAAAATACGCGTTTTACAAAAATTAAAAATGTTTTAATGTGTATGCAGACAATTCATCGTACGTCGCTAATATTTTTATGCACAACCAATTATGTCCATACGTATCAACTTCCAATTGCGCTCTGTCTCTCTCTCTCTCTCTCTCTTTCTCACACACACACATCATCAGTCGCTACTCAGCGGCTCCATAAAAACCGGGACCAACCTGGCATGGAGTTCCCGAATCTGATTTATTGACGCCATCTGGATAAATCACAAAGTGTGATTAGCTTTGACGTGGTACAAAAGACGCGGCTACCGCGCGAGACCGCTTCAGGAAGCCGATACGCCGCGGATCGGCTACCATTACGTCACCTGGGCAAGGTTGCCGCCACCTTGCAGCTCGTGCGTCCGCGCCAGCAATCCGGGCGAGAAGGCGCGGATTATTAATGTTCGCGCCGGCCCGTTAATGGATCCGGGGGTCTCCCATTCGAACACGGACGAACGTAGTATGCGGGTCCAGCTGTGTGGACGCGTTATAAGATCCTTTTTTGCAAGGTACAATGTCCTGGCGACTCCCGGATGCGGCGTCATTAAGTTGCCTCCCCCCCCCTCCTGTCTACCCCCGGTCTCCCTCGCCTTACCTTGCCATGTTCTCCACGGCGAAGCCGGGCGACGCCGTTTCCTCGCCCGGCGACTAGCAACGGTTCGGCCGAATACCGAAGCTGACCGCTTCTATTCTCGGGAAGGTTATTAACTTTCGGAGCCTTCGTTACTTAAATCAAGTCAACTGCCTAATGATCTATCGTCACCTCCGTCGAAATCGCTCTTTCGTTCCTCGTTTCGGTAGCCCTTTGAGTTTTACAATTAGTGGGGGATGTATATTCCGTGTGAACTCTGTAATTATTTACGAACATGTTGTATTCGCAACTAGCAATTTATGTGTAATGACAACGCATTTCGGGCAATATACATATGTACGTTAATGAAACTAACCTTCCCACGAAATCGCTGATTTAGATAGAGATGTATATCTACCGCGACAAATGTGCCCGTTAACACAGACGTCTAGCGGTACCAGCTCGAGCTTCTCCGGGAACGTTTAATGAAACGTCAACTTGACGTGTCCAAGTGAACGATGCAAATACACTTGTGGAAGTCGCGGGTATAGGCTTTGACGGGGGACGATTAGCGACGACAAATCCGAAGGAGCGAGCACATCCAGCTGCCCGCAGAGCTTTCAACGTACAAATATAGAAATGTTTGCGCGCGATCGTTATCGAGAGTAATGTTGACTCTGGGGCTATCAGACGTCGTCTAAAGTCAGACGCGTGCGATTGGACCAAATGCTATAAGTGGAACATGGGAACAGTCCGGATTTCTGGTCCACGATCACGTCGCGCACGTCGGGCTCGTCAATGAATAGATAACGAAGGAGAATGAGCTAGTTGAGGCGGTTTGATACATCGGCGACATCGCCGCAACATTCATCTGCATAATTCATTCTTATCAGTACGATTCCCTCAAGCAGAGATTCTCAACCGACAACGGTTAGACACCTGGAAAATACAATTTTATAGATGTAGATCGTAAGGCAGTATTAATTTAATACATCAATTAACCGCATGCTATAGCGTTTGCCGAGATATTACTATCTGTTATGTAAATATGCAAAATATATGCAGAGTAATTAAATAAAAATCGACGAATACGACATTTAAATTGTACGTTATACGTTATTTAGTTATTACACGTTATTAAGTTTTTCATAATTGTATTTTTCAAAAATTCTTTAGATTTTATGTGTAAAATGTATTATTTTTAGAAATTTAATTGTGTTTTTAGAGAAGAACAGAAATATTTTAAAGCATCATTTTACAAGAATTCCAAATGTCTATTAAGATTAAATATTGAAGATGTCAAATATTGAAATTTTGTTTTCACACTAAATTATAAAATAGTTTGTTAAATGTATATATGTACGTACATCTCGAATATTTCATAGTTTTGTCGATAAAGATCCGAGATTTGATAGCCGAGAAAAGCGACAGACTTTGACGATACGATATTAAATGTGGCTCGCAGGTCGCGCGTTCTCCACACGTAAGAATAAGACGCCTACCGTATTTACCCGCTCTGAATTCCTGAGTTGCGGTTCGCCCCCTCGTGAATTGTTGCGTAGCGCAAACCCAAACTCTTAACTCTTAAGCTCGCATGACTCGCCGACTCAGCCATATACAAGGTGACTCGATATCGCTGCGTGATCTACATTTACAGGAAGCAAATTAAAAAATATTTGTACACACGACAGATATTTAAAAATTAATTTCTTCCAGGAGGTACATAGAAAATAATTTGTAGATATTAATCGGCCGTTCGAATCGATTTGAGGAACGATAATGTAAGAGCAAAAAATTTTCAGATAAACAAATAAAAAACGTAACGGAATGTTTCTGATTGCGTAATGTCCGTGATCGTTAATGCGCAAACTGATATTGCGAACATTTAAGATCGGAGATCGGAAGTCGACTCGCGAAGCGGACAGAGACAAATCGAGATACTTTAAGCACACCCTGTACTTACAGATGTTTAAGAGCTAAGCAACTACTCAGAGCGAGTGAGTTGATGCGAGCCGCGTATCACGAGAAGGAAGTTCAATTTAACCCAATAAAGGACAATCAGAGGCCGACGGCGACCAGAGACGAGTACCTACTACTCTTCTGACGGTTAAACGGATCTACCGAGAGAGACTTCGCCTTCGGCTCTTTTCCACCCAGAAGACGAGAAACCAGTCGTTCAGCGCATATCCCATCATATTGAGAAAGATATCGCATCATTGCAACTTATGTTTGCAAACGGTAATAACGGAAGCGGAGAGCATACGTGCCGGTTTGATCTTGTAAGAAATCTCGGTCGCGACTCTTAATGGAGTTGATGCCGTAATTTACGGAAATATTATGCAGGATAAATACCGCACCTTATATAACGTTTTCTTAACGTATTTGTTACGTTAAAAAAAAAAGGTAGGCCATTTTAATTTTTGCGCGAGTGTGTCCCTGGTAAGCTTCCACATAACAATGAGGAGAATGTTCACTCGGCGTATCGTGCGGCTCCTCTACGGGCCGCAGAAATGTATTATGGGCTGGCACTCTGTGCGAAAATGGAAAAGGCCAATTCCATCCATTCTTCGAGCTCGGCCTCGTGCGAACGACGAGGAATACAGGGCTCACGATGCACCGAAGCGTAAAACCGGTGACATGGACCAAGTGGGTTTTCGTGCAGCAGATTTCTCACAAAAGACCGCAAAAAGAACGTGCGCATCGCATTCTGGGAGGCAGCTAAAGGCCGTTGGGAAAAAGGGTGCGACAAAATGGCTCTTGTGATCCGCGGGTGTATCGATCATGGGATTGGTCGCCGAAAATGTCCATTATGACATGTACACGACAAAGAGAACGAGGAGGTAAATATAATGGAAAAAAAAACGCGTGTTCCTTTCTGGAATATATCATATGATGTATGAAGATTAGATTTAGCGTGTATTTTTTACTTAAAAACAAATCGGTTTTTGGATGTTTATTATATCTTCTACTTTCATTTTTTATAATACTTTTATGATAATTATAAAAATAATTCATTTCTATAATTGCTAACAATATAACAAAATTATTACATCACAAAAATAATATTTTTTAGACTTAATAGTTAATTGTGCAATCAAATTTATAAAAAAAATTCTTCACGGATGACACTTTTTACATGCGACATTTTACATCGTGGAAACATCGGCCTGACTTTCGTCACGTCACGTACCGACGTTTATCTCATATGCGTATGCACGAGAGCAGCATCGGTATCGAGATCTCACGAGGTCCATTTGGGAGCTGATGATGAAAAGAGCGAGAGGTACCTAGTAGATTAGCGGGGGCTCACCCTCTGCCCACCCCGCTAGGCGGATAAGGGGGTTCCAGCATTAGCGATTATACGCATCGCGGCGTCCATACATCGGGTGTCTCCGTGTGGAACTAAACAGACAAAATGGCCACGCTCTGGATTCACCCCCAGATTCCGTTTTCCTTTTGCGAGAAGTTCTTTCTCTCTCTCTCTCTCTCTCTCTTTCATTTTTTCTTTTTCTCTCGCTTTTATTTGTGCCAACGAGAACAATTACTCTCTTCGTCTAGGAGAGTTGCAACGGGCAAGAGTCACGAGATTTTCGAAAGTGTTCCCCGCTCCTTACCGGAGAGATATGCCTCTGTGAGTCGGTGAAAAGCGTAGTGGCTCTTGTACACCGTCGTTGTCCAACATCCTCAGTCACGCATTCGTAACGCGAAAACAACAATTTGTGTCATAGAACACGCTACAAATGATATAAAAGATACCAACAGATGACAATGTTTTAATTAAATTTTGAACAAAATTTTGAACAATTTTAAATAATATATCAAAATGACAAAATTATGATTTCTAATATTTCTGTGTATGTATTTAAAAAGCATAAGAAATATAAAATGGAAAAGAAAGTAAAACATTGCTTAATTATTTTATAAGCAACTGTGAATGTCTTATTTGATTATAAAAAGTCAAGTATTAATTAAAAATTCACGATTAACTCACAATTATCGATTTTTTTCATTACAAGTAAGTAGTTTTGAACAAACAAATGATGTATCGAGCGTAGACGTTCAATTTCCTGCGATACAATCCTTCACATCTCAACCGCTGTATGACAGCTGTTGACCCAGTTTCCGGACCCACTTCATCTCATTGTCAAGGACATCGTAAGGATGGGATATCACGCCCCTTGCACTCCGCATCGCGTATGCCACCCTTTCCCCGCGGGAGACCGACGGAACACTTTCACGTGTATGCAACGGATATGCACACGGTTAATCCTCTTTCCATCGAGGCCGGTAAACATCGGCCATTCGAGTCCCCGGCCAAATCCCAAGCCATGTTTAACGCGATCATTTTGGAAATCGGATTTGGCGGCATTGTCCCCGTGAAAGGGATGACACCGATCTTACGCTCTGCGCACTTTTAAAGCTACTCTCGTCCACTGATGCATACCGCAACATGGTGTGACAGTCCTTTTAAGAGAGCCGATCGGCGGCAAGCGAAGCATAGGATACGTGCATTACTATGAAGAAAGAACGATTTCTTCTTTAATAATAACAAAAGCAAATAGAATTTTTTTAAACAAATATTATTATGTATATGCGAAAGTCGGACAAGAAATATTACTAATAACAAATATAGCTTAGTTAGAATGCTTAATTAGTTCTCAATATTTATACATGATGCATTTATTTCCGTGACGATCGAAAGATAGCGGATCTTTTATGGCATCTGCTTTGCATGAAAAGCCGAGTGTACAGCAAAAAAAAAATCGTTACCGTGATTTCATCTTGCTTGCGCAAGATGCGTTTTTCTTTCCTACAAGTGAATGCACATTCGTGCTCGTGAGTTAATGCAATTACAGGCTACTTTATAAGAGATCGGCGCGTAGCGTCTGTCAAAGGACGCGGCAATCGACAAGGATCAATTATAATATAGCGTTTAATGAAGTAGTTACGGAGTTTTCTCCGATGCTTATCGCTGTTTATTGATCACCGATCGATAACGGTAATAATATTTCATTATCCGCGCGCCTGATAAAAAGCTCCTTCCATGCCTGTCTTTTATTACTCCGTTGCGAGCGTTTCCGTGAGAGACGCGCGCGGCACTGAATTTAAATATAAATTGAAAGAAGCAGCTGATCGCGAGATTGTAAGTTATTATACTCCTTTGTATTCAACGACGTGGAAGACCGATGCGGTTAGACGTCTCTTATCTCGTCCGTATGTTTACACTATTTACAGTATACGAATTTGTGCGTATCGATTGTGTGTTTCTCTGATCGAGTCACGCTCAACGGAAGAAGAGCATACGAGACGTTATTATGTGATCACCCTGTTATCGCATGGTGTGACCGTCAATTGCTCGCATCTTTACAGGCCGTTTCCGACCTTCGAAACAATTACTTGCAATTAAAGTCGTCGTGGCAAAGGCCGAAGGCACGTTGCCCTTAATTTCTATACGAACTTTCTCGACGAACGAGAAGACGCGGATAAATTCGGGAAATTTTTACAACGAATTACAATCTAAAATGCGATGTCTCATGATGAGTTTCCTCTCCGCTGATATGTAATCAAGTTATTTTATTCTATATCTGGCAAATGTATGTTAATTTTTATCATATAATACGCGGCAATATATTTTTGGAAATATTAAGCTAAATAGATATTTCTGATACTGACAACGTGACACTGCCTTCGTAACTCGTCATCGCCTTTCAGTTATCACAGTTATTACGCGCCTAAAGACCGCAAGTGCCTTCGAAGAGCGTTTAAATATAGTAGCCGCGTTATTATTTTGCGTAAGTACCCGAGCTCTTTAGGTTCTAATAACTATATGTGTATACGAGGTAACATGCTCGGTCCGCATACGAAATAAATTACGGTCAACGTAGCCTCCTGCGTAACGCCTGTCACGATAGGAATTATCGTCTCATTATTGAGAGGACGTGTAATGACGACGGCGGCCTCCTCGATTCGGACGAGAGAAGAGTTACCTTCTCACCACCACCGGGAACTCGCGCGGGTCTTCGGTAGGCAAAAAGCGGCCGAAGAAGGCAGAAGACATCGAGAGCGCGCGTATGAAAGAAAAAAAAACATTAGAACGCCACCGACGTGTGTAACGACTCTTCAGGTAATTTCGCTCGCTTTGATCCCACGACGACAGAGACTCCGGAAATTGTCCAAGGGTCAGCGCATTTCGTGTGTTCGGCACACTGTAATTTACCTTTCGGCTATTGTCATTTCTTCGCGAGATATGCCAGAGAATTTCTGGTGTATATCGAATCGTGCAAACGACGCGACTCCCACCTGAGCTTCTGATTCGGCAAGCGGTCAGTCTATCGAGTCCGATGCGCAATTGGGATTCGAACAACATCGCGATGAAATTTTACTTTTGAGAAGATAAAAATAATTATTGCATAGAGATGTACTGCAGATAAGAATATAATGAAATCGAAAGCGCGGCGGATTTCGAACGAAAGTGGCATTGCTTTCAGACGTTTACCGTTAATAAACATCGAAACGAGGCGCACAGGCGGCGGCGGCAGCGGCGTGGCGCTCCACTTTTTACTGTGGCTGTTCGGAATCAGAGAAAACGTTTTCCCTGTCGTTAAAATGATATGCGCGATGCACATGTAATAATGACCGGGGGGGCTGTGTGGCCGGTAAGCAACGCTAATGGCGTACGCTTATAACTGTACGGTCACGAAGGCAGATCCGTCGACTCGGCTCGCGATATGGACGATAAGCGAGTTCACGAAACATCATCGTGAATATCGTAGTGCCCCAAAAAAAAAGCGTAGTTTGGTCTCACCGTATCATTAACCCCGTGGAATTGCCGGCAATCCGAATGCCAGGCTCGATCCGACAATCGGAACACCTTCCGCGCGAAATAAGCGGATGCAGAAGGCCGAAGGTGAACAAAACGCCTTTCCCTTTATGACGAATAATCTTGTAACATTGATTTCCGTTCATTCTTTATATATTACGTCGAGAAAGTTTCATATACCGTATGTTAAGCTTTATAAGAAATTATCTCCGTGATTGTATTTTAACATTTATTATAATTTATATTATCTTTTTTGCGTATATCGATTTACTTAAATGCGCTTAAACAACTATTAACATAATAATAAATTGCGAATTTACAGAGCACAATTGATGTTTATTATTAGACATGTTTTGAAAAGGAAGAAAAATTACATGCCTTAATCAGACATTAATCCCATCGATCGCACAATACCTTGATAGAATGCATGAGAACTCTATTTCTGCGCTGTAGAAAATTACAATTCAGTAATTTAATTATTACTTTAAAGCGCGTTACGGGAACGTTACGGTATGAAAATCAGCCATTGTTTGAGATTCACAGACTTGATAGAAAATTCCAAGTTTACAAAGCATTATACAGTATCAAAGAAAGGCCTTAATTTCAATTTCAGGTGATTTGTAAGCTAACAAGGCATCCCAATTTTATTCTTCACATCTTAATCAGCGTTTCCGCGTCACGGATAAAAGCGATCGGTATAGTGGCGTTTAGAATTCGTGATATATGTATCTCGAAAAAAAAAGAAGAAACGCGCTCTCGAAGGTCGTGAGGTAGCAGGTTTTCTCGCTCGTCAGCGCGGCGGTCAGGTATAAGACGAAGGGATTCTGGGATTCATTAGCGTAATTAACGGGCCCCTCATTAAACGTATTACGGAATGAAGGGGATGTCCTTACCAGCGCGAGGCTCGGCATCGGCCAGCTTTCTGCGAACGGAACCACGCGTCAATTACATTCGAGCCGTGTGTTCCTCTTTCGACGCGCACATATTTCACCTCCAGTTGACGCTCGTCACAGAAAATTTATAACAAAGAAGCCGAAAGGCTCGTCACACTTTGCTCCTACAACCAGCAAACGTACGCGCTCAAATTTAGTTTTCGTTCATTAACGCAAGAAGAATCGCGATATTCTTTTTATAATTCTGATTTTTAAATTAAATTATTTTGAATATTAATTGACTGAAAAACTTTGAATATTAATTAACATATTATCATATTAATGTGATTTTACATGTCTGTTTACTGCAGAAAATCATATAAATTATAAATATGAATGTAATTACAATATATTAATTATGCAGATGTAAGTCGTAAAATAGAAAAATGTCACATAAATTTTTATGATCAAAATCAACATGAATAATTGTACACGATTTTTCTACGCTTGTGTATATTTTAAGTAAAATAAAATCTGTTTTTCTTTACGCAAAAAAATTGTTTCCAATAATACTTCTTCACTACATGAGTAAGGCGCTTATATAACAGCATTCCGTTGCACGCGGTTAATGTTAACGATACATTATTCGAAGAATAAAAAAACTTTATGACCTTTCCAGGACTTCAGCCACGATCGCTTTATACACTATTTTGCGCAGCTTATTAATTAGGGTTTCTTGAATGATAAGATAAATCTATGCATACGTATACACCTGTATACATATATGCCGCCATACGATATTCTTATCTTCCTTAATATTCTACGACGTGCAAAAACAACCGGCGTTAATAAGTATATGATTACGTTCTTGTAGCTCATATAGGATCACGAGTAAATGCAAATACTTATCTAGATTAATGTTTGCAATATAGACATTATTATGGTTTACTTAATGCGCGTCTGGCGAACGCTGAAGAGTTAATTAAGATATTTGAATAGTGCAGAATTTGCAGAAAATATAGAGAATAAATATAAAGTATAAATGTGTTTAACATAAATTATTATAAGTAGGGTACGTTTGCACGTGTTCGCGCGCATGCGTGTGTACTTAAGATCAAAATCTATTAATTTAAAAATGAGATTTCACTTTGATGCATATCTGTAGTAAAATAAGTAATATGCTGCCATATCATCTCTGATGCTTTTATTGATATCGTGGCAACTTTGCTTTGATCTCGTTAGCGTTTACATTCGAGGAACACTATCCTAGAGGGTCCGAATGTAAAACGAGGCACGCGACGCGTGCGCGCAACAAAGGCTTAAGGGCGCGACTTCTTTGGGGTTGACACGTGTCATTCGGCCCCTGAAATAGGAGGCGATGATAGGTTGAAACGGTGATCCGACACCATTCCTACGAATTATCGAGCGACCATAAGGGTGGCTATTCCTTGGTCGTCAGCTTTTGATCTTACTTACGAACCCTTACATTTACGTGTTAAAGTTGGTACCATCTGCTTGCATAATGCGTGCATTTGCGGAATGTAATTGGCAGTTATCTTATCGAACTCGACTTTTGAAGGACAGACGTAAACTCAAAATAGTATATATGTAATAGATTCTGTCGAAATGTTGGAAACATAAAAAACTAATAATATAAGAATTTTACTTTCTTATAACTTTATAATTACAAGACTAATAATTAATATAAATAATTAAATTATATTAATTATTTATTACTTTACTTACTTATTTATTATATTAATTATTTATTATTATAATATTCTTAATGTAAATAATTATAGATTTATATACATATATGTCAATTATCGCACTGAATCTTTTACTATTAAAGAAGAAAGATATTCGTTCTTTCGACAAAATTTTCTTTATTTTCGAAAATTGATCTCGTTCCTTTCCTAAAAAGTTTTTAAAGTACCATCTGAAGGAGTGGATATTCAAGAGTGGGGGATTAACGGACGGGTGTCGCTGCGAATATTTTATAAATTAATGTCAATGCGCCCGGCTATATCCGATTACACCGGAAGTACCCGGGTACAATGAAACACGCGTGCGACTTGCAATCGGGGCTCACAAGGAAAAGACACAAGAGGGGAAGGACAGGCCGGGCGAAAAAATGCTTTTGGCCGTGCATGGATTTCCTCCCACATTGTAAAGTAACCCCCGCTACAGGGCGGCTTTTTTATCGGCAGTCTGCTCCGCGAGTTTTTTTTCTTGCCGCCCTCCCTCCTGGCGCGACCCCCTCGCGATTGTGTTCGAGGTACCGGGGGGCGTGAACTCTGGCTGCCACGAGTAACCTCGAGGCGTTTTTCGCATTTGCAAGTACCGCCAAAGTTGAACCCTGAAAGGAACCGTTGAAGTTTATGCAATCCAGCTGGATGGAGTTGGCGCGCTAGATTGCTTTTGGCAAAGATTTTAGTATATAAGATATTTTATAAAAATTTAATTTTTATTTGCACACCAAAGTCTTCATTCAATTTCAATTCGTTTCTAGATAGTGATTCTTAAGAGATTTAATTACAAAATAATGGATATGAATTATAAAGAAGCTAAACAAAAAACTTCAATACTCTAAATAGATATAATTCTATTTTTTAAAACTATTACAGACTCTATCATATATATTTATATATATTTCAAGAATCTACTAAATATATATTTAAAACTGTGAATAACAAATGTATGTAAATTACGAGCCATATTCAGTAAATCTGCACAGTTTGCTAGATCTGTTTTTTACGATGACATATTACGATTGTTTGCGAATTGTAAGTAACATTATCACCACAGTTTACGATCAATAATTTTTTGCTTATTTTTTTCTAATATGACAAAACATGAATTAGTGGATGGCAACCATTCAATTATATCATGCGTTCTGATCTTATAGTCTTTCGCGAGTAATTACTAATAAAAAAATTATTAGCCGTTTCCGTTGGTTTGTCCCTGTGTGGCAGTACGCTCCCCTAAAAACCGCCTTAACTTCCCAATAATTTATTCAGATACCCACCGCACGCTTTGCTTGCTTTCTCTTTTCTATTTGTCGCCGCTTAGCAGAGAGAGGTTTATATCTCAATCTTCCCCTACTTGAAAGGTATAAACTTAAACTTCAGAGATAAGCAAATTTTTTTTTCTCATATGGGACATAAAGTATCCTTGTCCAGAGAGAAAAATCCACAAGATTATGTTCTCTGAATACGCATTGAAATTGACTTGCAAACGGCATATTTAAAAGACTGACAGATACTGATTCCACAGGTAGAATTATTGTATTTATTTAGTTACGTATTTTCACACACGTATTATGATTAAGTTATACTCATAGTTTAACATGTAATTAACGCGTAACACAAATAAATACAGAAAAATTTACCTATATGCTTTACTCCTTCGTCTGACAGACAGCCGACCCGACCCGTCCTCATGTCCAGGCATGTCGCTAGATAAGATCTAAGGTTACGACGTTGCTGTTAATGTCAGATTAGTGTCACTAGCCCTTTTCCAAAACGACTCGCTCGAGAATGGGTCAGAGAGCCGGGCGTGCGCCCGCCGTCTATCGGACTTTATTTTCTCTCTCTCTCTCTCTCTCTCTCTCTTTCTTTACCTCTGCGTCGCTTCACGGCTTTACTTTACGACTACCGTCGAGTGAGGGCCGACCCTTCTGCAAATCTGTTTATTTTGCGCGAGTTCGCTCGACAGGTAGGTCCTCGAGAGGATCGACCCTCGTGCGATCGACAGCCTGAGAGAGAGAGAAAGAGACATCCTCGTATTGTCCTATTCTCGAGAAAGTTTTGCCGCAATCCTCGAGATTTGCACAAATCCTTTGATCCTTTCTGCCAAGGATCAGAGGACTCTTCCAAACTGCCACTTGACTTTTTGAAATTATGTTACAGCGCACCCAATTTTATATTCGAGCATATTGACTTTTTAAAACAATAGTATACAATAACCGATGTTCAATTTTTTGTACGTGATTTGGTAGATTTTAATATGCACAAAAAATAAATTAAAACCTTTTCGTTTCATTTAAAAGAAAGAAAAAAATCATTTAAAACAGTTAATTAATAATGATACAGGAATCTTTTATTAGATAATGAAATTTACATATAATTGATGTTATAATGAAAAACTCATTAAGCAAAGAAATAATATAAAAGAAAGATTTATAGACCTTATACTCTTTCCATGAGATGGCGAAAAGGCTCGTCGGCAAACGAACGAATGGCAGTAGAACAAATGTTAAAAAAAACTATGCCGAAGAGAGCAAGTTACTAAAGAGAACGCGAGAATATTTAATGAGATTATCGCTGATTTCTTAATGAGCGTTAATAGCACATAATTTTTTAATTATCTTAATAACGATCATGAATATAATCATTATACTTGGTAAATCTTAGTGGAATGGCAAAGAAGTAATTTATCCTTATCAATTTATCATGTTTATTTTGATTCATTTTGTGCATTCTTTATGGTAAAATATGTTGTTCATTTAATTCTTTCCTATAATATATGTTAACAGAACTTTAATATTTAGAACACATAGATATAGGAACATATAATATCATTTTTAAACAATATGCTGCTTTTTCTTTATTTTCAATATATTTGTGCTTCGAAATATGTACATTTGATCACTTGGACAGTCAACAGAACAGAGCAAATGTCAGTTACTAGTTTTACCCTTGCTTCTATACACGGAGTTGTTCGAGTTTCGTTACTGTGCGCGCACGCGTTTGTGTGCGCCTTTCTGCCACGTGCCTGCAACCCTTATGAGACAACCGATACGCTGGGCGGAGTTCTGCGCCCGGTTCCTTTCGACCTTTGTAATCTGCGCCGTGCAAGTCCACCACCTGGAACTACAGAAGTTCGGTCGATTTTTCGTCGTTAGAGCCGTTGAACAACGTTTGTCTTTGAAAGTTTTAATATCAGCTTGTTTCCATTTGTTTCATTATAGGGGAAAGAGTTTTCGCATGGCATTTTTATTGGATCCGCCACTGTTTTGACTTCATTCCAAATTTTATTATAAGAGGCATTTTTATCAAAGTATGTTACATCAAAGCTTTTTAATATAATTTTTTTATATAATTATTTATAATGGAAAAAATCTGTCCTCACACACAAAAATATATACTACGAATGTAATAAATACTACAAGCAATCGCGATGTAGGAAATGCTCAAGCGATGCATATAGCATGACTACCTTTCAAACGTATATAATTTTTAGGTAAAAAACACGAAGATAAAAAGCACGAAGCTAAAAAATGAAGTGTCTCCTTTATTTTAATCCACGTAACTTATGACACTTCACATGATATCCGCGATACATCTTGACTGCGACAGCAACAATTTTCAGCACGCGGAATGTCGCGGGGAGTGGTGGAAGGAAGGGACGGAGTAATAGAATTAGTTCGGCCAGAGAGACGAAGAGACCTCGCTTGCCTTGCTATAACACGAGTCAAGTTCCGTCACGAAGACCTTAATATCCGCTACTTCCGCCGCCTCCCACTCATTCGTTTGTTTATTCGATATCGTCGGCCGTCTTACGAGGCCCCGTGCCTCGTCTTTCTTCCTGACCTTTATGCGATAATATAATTCTCATATGGCGCTACATACGCGCTGGCTGATTTATTAAGTGGTGGGTGCTATTTGTATATGAACTCCGAGGGAAATGTCAAAAAAGTAAAATGAGAGACAAAGTTGTTTGACACGTTGGAAGGAGAGGACACATTACGAATACGTGTATTTTCCACATTTCCGAACACGCGTGAAACGATCGAAAACGTAGGTTTTCGTGAAATTTTTAAACATTTGCTAAATAATGATAGAATATTTTCAAAATATTATTCAATATCTTAATTATGATACGATAAAAATTATTCAATGTTTAGTTTCAAGCGGGGAAATACGGCTCGCGATTGTGGCCAATTATTATCGCAATTAACAATAGGATGTCCGATTTTTACAACGAGTTGAAATCACCCCGCACGCGAAGTACACCGTACATCTAGAGAGAGAAAGAGCTGCATTGTCCCGCGGACGATTCACTCGCGAAGTAGCGAGCAAGAAATCCGATGTGGGTTAAATGCTAATTGCTCAAAGTCGGGCGATGGCGAATCCCTCGGGTGGCACGATCCGCGGCCGTGATAAAGCGAGCTACACGAAGTACGTGCGTTCTTATCCGCGCTTACACATTGGGAAGGTTAAGAGTATCGTGTATGCGGCGCGCTCGAGTTCTGGGGCACTTTTAGCCTTCGTGTAGGCTAAGTTGCGTGCCGTTGGCTGCTGCACGTTCGTCCGAGCACGACCGCGGCCGCCGCTTGGAAAAAGTTTAGTGCTTTCTACAATGCTGGAAATAAAAGTTATCGATATTACGAATTTAACACGCGTTGAACTGTGCCAAATAATAAGTGGCTCATAAGCATGCTTATCGATCCCGTTACGTGGCAAACGTAATCTCGGGAGGATGAGAAGGTCGTGTGTATATCTGAACGTATTATTATCGTCATGAATAATTTACCGAGTTATTAATCACGGATACGATATACAGGCCGAGATACAAAAGCCGCGCGACGTTTGATTGTGTCAACTTCGTATCCGCTGCGACGGGACTGTGATCCGCATCTTACTAAGCTGTTTGCCTCCACATGGCGATAATGTCATAATGTCTTTTTTTTCCCTGACTGTCAGTACAAAGAAATGGGGTCAGTTTCGCGCAAACAATATTATCTAATATAATATGCGATAGAATGATTCGTCGAATATGCACGGATTAACCAAGGCGTAACAGCGATAAAATATAAAATGACGCAAATCTTTTTTTTTATAACTCACCTGTAGAACAAAATTAAATTGTAAGTGTGTATATATATATATATATATATAAGGCTCTTCCCGGCGATAGCTTTCTTTTTGCTTTTGTTATTTCAAAACTAGATCGGGTGTCTATAACGGATGCTTGATAACGTGTGCCGCTATATCCTTCGCATAATGCGGTAATATGGAGTTAAGAATCTACATTGATGGACTGGCTTGACCAGATTTGCCAGCTTTATCGAAATCCGCCGCGCGTGTTGACTGGAAAGTGTCCCGGATCGTACGGCTCCTTCGTCTACTTTCCTAAGTAAACAAATCACACCGTAATGCCCGAAGAAGTTACCAGTGTGTCAAGTTTGCAATTATTTCAGGAAGTAATTGAATATTTCAAAGCGGGCATGAATTTATTTAGCACGTTTTGTTGGAATTGATGAGGAATTAATTTCCACTTGCGCGTATCCCGCATTTTTAACCGTGATTGTTTAACGATGAAGAAATGAAACTTTCAAATTATATTAAAATATTAATATAGATTAATTGTTATTAATTACATGGATACATTATCGGTAACATAATTTTTATTTATTACTTATCGTGAAAACAAATGTCTTTCGCTCAAATTTTATTTTTCTAAATTTTCTCAAACAATGTGATAGCTGCAAGCGTTTGTGTTTATGTTTATCCAGTTTTTCGAGCGAAGAGGTATCTTGTCTTCATCTGCAATCGCTCACATTATCCCGTAATTCCTTCTCTAATAATGATAATCAACTGAAAAGGGGAAGTAAAAGAACTTTATTGATGAATAAAAATTCAAACGAATCTAACTTACAGTTTTCGGACAAGGATTAGGTCCTTTTCGTTGTTAAACGAGATTCCGATAGAAGACAGAGCGAAAGTAGGTATAACAATTTTTACAAGGTATCGGGCCAAACAGTTACAGTAAATCGAATTCGACGTTGATGACGACTGCCCGTCTTCGAGGTAGCCAAAAGCAAATAAACATCCACTCGACGTAATCTTTACGAAGGCTCGAAGCCGGGTCGAGTGCAGGCGCCTGCCTTGCGAGAACTCGAGCGTGCTCCATCGAGCATTGTGTCCATTATACGTTTTTGTCTGCCGCTCTCCCGCCCTCTCCTCTCCCCCCTCCTTCCCTCTTCCCCTTTTGCAAGGTTTCCCGTGAGTCCCGCGAGACTCCTCGCATTGTCATATCCGAGGTGGCCTTTCCATCCTCTCCCTTCTCCTTTTTCTTTCTTCCCTTTTCTGTATATAAGTATAAGTTTACGTTTGGAAACCACGGGCCCGCAAGGCCCCGCCGGTATTCATCCCAACATCGGCATACCTTTTTCTGCCGCGCGGTCCCGCACGGACGAACGGGCCTAGTCGCGCGTGGCGAACGACGGGCCTCGGAATAAAGTACTCTCGGAGAAATGGAGCCGTTTTTACTCCACATTTTTCAATCTCTTAACGAGGCACTTGGAGCCCAACATTGGACAAGTTAATTTAATCAAAGTTCGATTGCATCAATATCATTCTGTCTAAATAAATCGTTTTTCTTTTAAACTAAAAAAAATGTATAGGAAATTTAATTAATTTTAAGATGGATTTACAAGGATATGTCGAAATAGTTATTTTTAAAGCTCTGTTTAAGAAATTTCCATGATCGCGCTGTAATACGCACGATTGTTCCCATTGCCGATCGGAACGTCTTCCTCGGAACGTCGAGCAGAAGCTCGCGAGAAGACGCAGGATATGGTGCGCCTTCAGCTTTGAGCGAAGATAGGAGTACAGTTATCCATAAAGTAGAGCATGCGTACGTTGGCTCTAGAGCGGCAGGTGGCTACCGCTGAACAAAGAGACAAGAAGCAAAAAGAACATGAGCCGTCATCCCGTCAGGACAGCACGAGAGAGCTCTCGTTCACTCGGAAATGATTGAATCATTGAGCCGATGTCCACTCGTTACACGAAAATGTGGTAATTCACGAAGGACATGCGACGCGCGTCAATCGATGCGTTTCTTCCTGCGCTACCGCGTAAGGCGCATTTCGATTCGTTAATTTCTTTTTCTCTAAACCGGGTTACTTGTAATTACAAAAAAAAGATTCTTTTATCGTTGAATCGATATCACGGATATTTCAATGTTTCCTTAAAGAACTTTGAAGATATCTCTTAGGAACTTATAAATTTTAGCATACTGATTGAATAGTTAGTATATTTTTTAAATATAAAGCACTCTTATCATAAATATATTTGTTTTATATATTTTTTTACATAAAATGAAGGGATTATGTTGGGACAGGAAAACACATATATATGTAATACTACGAGACGATATTTTAAATTGAATTAATTAGTTATTATTCATATTTTATACAATAGTAATCATAATTAAGGTGTTTTAGTTCTCGTAATATTCTATATCCGTACAAGGGTACTCGGTAAAATCGATAAATTGGGGGTCTGCCGTGTTATATCCTATATGTATATAGACGATTTTTCTAGGCCTCTCTTGTTTCCTCTGTCTCTCGTTTTTTTTCTCGCATCTCTTTACACATTCTTATCACAATATCGTATTTTACACAGATTCACTTACGGCTTACATGCTAGAGGGCCCCGGTGCAATATTTACAAATGTTCGGTGTTCGATCTCTCAGCTTCGCCGAGTCTGATCGATCTCCGATGTGGTTTTGCACCGAGACTAGTAACGCTAGTAAATTCTATGGACTCTTTATGCTGTTTACCATTCTCTCTCTCTCTCTCTCTCTCTCTCACTCTCGCGTACTTTCTGTCACATTAAGTTCGCACTCGTTTTCGCGCGCGGTGCTATCATAATCCGCGAATATTCGACGAAAGCGTGGCAAAGGTAAGCCGCACGGTTGATTTTGCACGCTACTCATCGAAGCTGTCGGATCGACGTCTTTTCACGTCGCAGAGATTAATGTGTCACGCATTATTTCCCGAATACCATACATCTTCTTTCCAATTTACGCTCATAGCGATGTTTATAAATTATGTATTTTTTTTTATTATAACTAGTATTATAAAATTTCGTTGAAATTTTGTTTACTTCAGATTTATGTAAACTTAAGAATGGAATTTTGCATACGGTAAGTAAATTTATTTCTCTGATAACTGCAACTTTCCGGGAAATTCTGCACCAATCTCGATGACGACGATGATAAAAAAAAAACGCGCACCTTTGTCACTTCGACCACGCTCAATTGTTTTACGCTGTTTTTCGCATTTCCGGCTTTACACGCAATTTAGGAACTGAGGGGAGCTTCGTCTTAAATTATACACGCATACACCTTCTTATTGCACCGAATCAAAACGCAAGAACCCGTCCGAGAAGGCCGTCTCGTGCTTCCAAGTTCTTCGCAGCGCGGCTTGCGGTTAAATCTAACGGCACTTATTATTATACACGGGAGAGAATCGTCGGTGTCGTCGCCGTCGCCGTCGTCGTCGTCGTCGTCCCTGTCGCCGCTGCCGGTGCATCTTTCGCGTGCACCCGACGACGACGACGACGTTGAACGTCACGACGCGGCGCGGCGCAGCGACATCGATCCCCGGACCGTAGCCTACCTTCCAGCCCGCCTTCCCTTTTTTTTCCGCCGCGAGGCCTCTACGCAAGCACACGCGACGTAATCGTGTACCAGCGTTCAACAGCAAGCGCGGCCGACACGAGCGGAAGGGCATAAAACTAGTTTTGTACTGTTCTCTTTGTGCACCATGGGGGCGAACCCGGCAGCCTGATCCACCACGAGTTTCCGCGCCGCGTCGACTTGCCGCGGCGCCGACGCCCTCGTCGATTCCCAGGAAATCGAGGGAAATCGGGGGAGATTTATACGGGTGCGTTTTGCCATGTGAGATGCCGCGTACTCAATCGCCGTACTCTATCAATAAGCGAATTCGGAAACCGCACCGGCTCCAGTACCGCGAATACGATCATTTTGAGGTTTGATTGAGAAGTTATATTTTCGTATAAAAATGTAAAGTAAATTTGTGTGCTGTCTTATCCTGGGATTTGTCATTGTACTGGGAATTTGACACAACCTTGGATTGTGTAAAAACTCTGTTATTTACAGTTACGGGTTGACGGTGGGACCATGTCGGAGATATGAAAAATTCACAGAGGAGATCCTACGTTACGATAAATGTCCAGAAATTAAAATTTTGTTTCATTTTCAATGTTAAAAGTTTGAATTATTTGTATTAAAAGATACGTGCATAAATTTTAGAAATCATTAGGTAACTTAAATTTAACTTTTTGCAGGTTTGAGGGCCGGAATTGTGCGGAACCGAGGTCTGGCGGTCTCGGCGCGCATCGCGACCGACATGTGCCGAACGGTAACAATCAGAGCGAAGGAAAAGACAGAATCAGGAAGGACAAGGAACTGCGCGGCACACCACGCGTTCTCATGAGACGACGACGACCATTGTTGCACTGACGAGACCGTGGATCTGGGTCAGCGGTGGGGCCCGCCCGACCCTCCCAGTTTCCCGCGGTTGCAAGCCACAGCCGTCGTTTTTGCGGTTTTGGCGTCGCCTCTTGGAAAGCTGGATATTGTGCGACGCAAGATGGCAAGGGTGACCTAACATGGCCGACAGAGGACAGCGAAGAAGAAACAGCGTAAAACAGTCCGCCACATCGTTTACCCGCAACACGAACGGCTTACAGCGTGAAGCTCGCGTTCTGCTTTTCTGAACGAGCTCGAATCTAGCTTGTATGATGGAAAAGAATACTGAGAGATGCTACTTAGAAAAGGCCTTGATTATTCGAACGCGACAAAGATCGCGAGAGCTATATTTTCAGAGGCAGCAAATCGTTCTATTTGACTCACCATTAATTTACACTAAAGTTCTCCTTTCTCCCTTCCAATTTATTAATTTTATAATTTAAAATTTTTCAAAATAGATACTTAATAAAACGACATTTTTTTCTGTAAACAAATATATAAATAAATAAATATTGTATTTTTGAAATTAATTATTTTTAAGATAAAAATTTTCGATTATTAATTCATCATATAAAGTAAATTGCCGAGCGATTTGCGTTAGACTATACAGAACTACGAAAGAGACAGCAAATCAGGGCAACGAAATCAATGTCGAAATTCGAACGAATCTTCTCTATGTTTTTCCGACTGTTTTTTAATGTACTTAAACATCGGTGGCATTCCGCGCGCCGTCAACGCGGGATAATGACTTTTTTCCAGCTCGCTCCTCTATAGCTGTTCGTTCCTCCGTTCGTCTCGCGCGTATTATTCTCCTCTTTGGAGGAGGCCTCCGGCCAGTTGCCTCATCCGGGAAGGAGGGACTGGTGATTACAGCGAGCCACCGTGATTGCCGAGATCGTTTGACTCACGAAAATGTCATTAGGATTTCATTACTTCCAACCGCCTTGAGGAACGACTGCTCAACGAGTTTATGCAACGTTGTCTCTCGTTTTTCTCCCCCTCCCTCCCCCTCCCTCGTCTATCTTCCCGGAGAGACCTCGCCAATCCTGTCCGTTCTTCTCGTCCATCTATCGCGCGAGATCCAGCACGAAGTAGGTCAGCTGCGCTCGCGGTGCTGTTGGGCAACTGTCACAAAGGATCGACCGGCCTAACGTCATCGGCAATTGACATTTGCGAGGAGATAGAAATTGGTTTTTAGCGATGCACGATTGTGCCAGACCGGGGCTGATTTAGAAAGGTGACGAAAATATCGGGGCGATCGAGCCGCGCTGAAAAGAAGAATCACGGTCCCGTTGTTCGCCGGAGTTCGTTACTTGTCCTGGACGTAATTACTATAGAGACGAGCGCCGGATGTAGGCCATCAGGACGTATCTCAATCCTGATCCGCGTTCTTTCCCATTTCCCTTTTTCAAATCGTGATATCAATATCGCCACTATTATACTACTATCGCATTATAGTCTCGGTAATCGTCTGGGACTCGTTAAGTTTGGACGTAACGGTGATTGTGCGAGTTCATACTTTGTCTCGTTCAAATAAATCTCAGAAAATTATTTTTATTTGTCGTATACTAGTAAATTGTATATTCAACACCAATGTGAGTTCTTAATTAAACAGAAATTATCTGAACGAGAATCGTAACTATCAGATTTTACGAATCCAGTCTGAGAATGAATGTGTATGAGAATAATAGTGGCAATACTAAGAGACCAAAAACCTCAAATTTGATATTAAAAAATTTTACACACAATATATATTATCAATTAGTTACATTATAAAATATCTCAATATGAAACCGTGAGATAAAAATTTCACAAATAAATAAAAAATAAAAAAAAACAAACAGAAAATAGGACGGACTGTAAATTTAAGGCTTTTGGTCTAGAAATAAAATCAATTAATATCTAATTGTAATGGTCAATGGTAACGTCGATTCAATACTTTTTCATAGGAAATTATTGTATCGCGTAACTCGTTTATTTGATTAACCGTAGCGATTAAATTCAATATGCAATTCCACGCTTGACAAACGGCGGACAACAACATTTTCACAATGGAAACAATTGCTCGGGAGGCAATCTCTGCTTATAATTAACCGTAGTAATCAAATTAGATCCGATGCACGCAATCACGACGGTCGTACACGAACAGACATAGATAGAGAGAAGCCGTTTTATTCCCCGGGAAAAAAAGATTCCGCGCGGCTCTTATTTTTGCGACAACGATTACTTGTCAAACACGAAAAGCGTTACAGTCGTGGCAATCACTCAATCATACGCGAAGCGTTACAAGTACCCTCCAACTCGTAAATCGAACTTCAAGATCGTCAATGAACGACGTCGTCTTCAGAGAATTCGCATCACGAACGGTCACGGGTCGATTTTCGGCGATTTCACGTCGTGAAATCGCCGTTACATCATTATTATCAGCCTGCTTTTTTACGTTACTTTTTTTTACTTCACCGTACCGACGATGTCGCTCCTGTCTTCCTCCGACTAACGTCGATCCCAGCTCGAGGAGGAAACATCTCGCGGCACCAAACAACACCACTTTTAATCAGTCAAGAGTCACTCTCGATGCACGGATCGTTCATGACTTCCGATATTCCGCGACGCTGTCGTCGACAATCCACGTTGGCTGGAAAACTCGGGCGTCGGTCCTCTTCGTCGTCGAGAAGCGTCCATCGCCGATCGGCATTCGTGGTTGCATCTCTCTCATCCATTAGTATTATTACTAATATTTTGCTAAGGGGGGGGCGTGTATCACATACACAGACACACACGACGTCGCACTGTTCGTACCGCTCTCACTTCGACGGACGGCCCGCACGGATACCGGCATGCGGGTTTCATTATACGATTAGAAACAATATTAACATTCAATTTTCCTCGCGAGAGGTGCTACACATATTCACATTTTGGGGCGAGACCACGCTGGGATACGTTCGCGGCGCCACGAAGGGGTGGTTCACCTGAACTCAGTTCAAGGGACATCTTCGTTAAACCGCTGGCCATACTCTGTAAAAGGCACAAATGATCGTCCGATTAAAAAAAAACGTTGCGATGCATGACAAGAGATTTTGCGAAATTTCAGAAAATTAAGCCATCTATCTCAATATCGAGCTACTTTTTTTCATCAAATCAATATCGTATAAAAATAAACAATTTAACTGCCAAAAAATATTAAATATTAAATTTAACATTTCCATAATTATTCGTAATTTCGAATCAAGTTCAATACCAAAGTACGTTGCATCTTTCAGCATAAATCTGTAAATATACATCTATCTGTGCTGCACAAATGTATTTTTCACGCTCGGCACGTATACACGCGCCGGTCCTCGCGGTTATTATATTATTAAAGAGATATGCGGTAACTTTGAAGCTTCCGGAATCACCGCGATGAATATTACGGCAAGGCAAGTGAGGTAAATTTGTCTTGTCATGCTGGTTCTCAGTGAATAGAAGAAACGTCCAACATGTCCCAAGGGGACACGTGACTGGCAGTACCAGTTTGTGTTGAGGCGCGTTGATTGACGCGTCGCACTTTAATTTCAAATTGAAAATGTCTATGATTGAGTATCGAAGTACCATTCAATTATGCTCACACAGAAATCGCCGGTGTGAGTTATAGCCGGAATGACAAAGCTACTATCGAATGCAGACATTTAAAGAATGCTGTTCTCTCGTTGTACGTGAAACACGATAGATGTTCCATATCTTAGAACGCGATTCATTTCCCATACAATTATTTTTTATTTTCTGAATAGCGTTGAATCGTTGTAAAGATTGAAATACATGTATAGATGTATTATATATAATTTATACAATTATTTTAAACTTTATGAGCAACGTTTTTCTGTTTAACGTCAATTTTAATCTCAAATCACAAATTTAACGTATTCAACATTTTCAACATACAATGGTACGAGTACCGTATAAAGAGCTACGGACTACTTTAGATGCATCAATTTCGCAATAACTTCTATAGCTTTCCGAATGCAATGCATCAAAGCCTCGATGTCGATCCGATTCGGAGAGGCAGCACTTACGTGAGTAGTCCGGGGTTGGGGTCCGCCTGGTACCAGGAGTACTGCGGCATGTAACCCGCGTGATGCGGCGGCGGTGGCGGTGGCGGTGGATGATGCCCGGCCGTGTGCGGGTGATGATGGGAGTGGGGCGGCGCGTGTGGATGCGGATGGTGCTTCATCTCGCCCGGCCAGGAGGGTGCCGGCGGGCTCTCGTTGTGCTGAGGCGACATCTCGCTTCCGGGGCTCGAGCTCCCGGGGGTGTGACCGCCGCCCCCGCCGCCCATGCCGCCGAGGTAACCCGTCGTCGGGCTGCCCGACACGGAACTTCCGCCCCCTGAAACACAAACGCGAACCGGGAACCGTTTCAGAACCTCGCCTCTGAATCTCGCGACCGCTGCTGCCGCCGCACGCCGCGCCGTCGCGTCGTGTCGCGTCGCGTCGTCGGTCGTCGTATTCAGCCGTGTCGCCTTGCTGCACATGCAGCTGCATGCGCCTGAATGGGACCGGCGTCGCAAATTGTATTAATCGCGCGAGGGAGCGGTATTGTGCGCTAATGCATCTGGTGGCTGCTACGAGACGGGAAAGAGTTCCCAGACGCGGTGGTCGCGCCTTCGATTCCGCGGGTTCTAAGTCGAGCTGGGGTCTGCCTGAGTGTGTATATATAGTTCATCCCTGACTATACGTCATGTTTTCGTGATATTCCGCCATTTAGAAGCGCTCCGATTTTTATCTCTTCCGAAACTTTGTGTTACCTTGATGCTATTCTTAAGTACAGGACTGTTATTTCGTGCTCATTAGTGTAAGTAATGAGATGTATTATAAAGTATATACATATATTTATATTCACTTATGCTTATTAATTTTTGTAACATTCAATTTATGAAAATAATTAGCGATTGTAACATTCAATTTATGAAAAGCAGTTTAATATGTTAACGCAATAAAAGTATGCCAAGAATTAAACGGCAACACAGTTATTCACATACAAAGATAATATTTATATCATATATATCGAAATCACTAAGTACGCGAGGCATAATTGATGTGCACTAAAAAGTACACGGACGCTCGCACTAAATTTCGCCATGAAAAAGTGGCACTCCTAGCAAGAGAAATCTCTCAAGATGGGGTTAATTGCGCTGGCAGTGTCTTTCGTGTGGCGCATTTCCGAATAAATCACTCACTAGGCAGATTCGAGATTACCGTTAGTCGCAGAAAAGGAGCAGTGGTGAGGCAAGCGGTTTCGTCGTTGTCGGCGATACGGGCAGTGGCAAAGGCGCGATAAAAAACGCAAACCGCGAAAATTGCGTCGGATTATTAGTATTGTAATTACGGGGCAAAGCGCGGCGCGTCCGCGGAGATTGCGGCGATGAGATGCGGTAAAGTGATGGAGCCGGACCGCCGTCAAGCGCGCAATCATCGGGCACGTTCACCTGCAGTGACATTCAATTAACGCCCGTGGACGCGTTCCCTGGATTAAAAATGCGCGATTGATCGTGTTCGAAAGCGAAAATAGATCGAAGCGGTTGATCGTGAGAACGATTCAATCGATCGCCGATAAATTGATCGAACGTGCGCTCTTTCAAGATACCAATTAGATACGCGAGATGGAAGAGATTTTTCTCTCATAAATATATATTTTTTTTTATTAATTCATACGGTGCATATATTATTTATGCAATTTAACACGACTTACCTCCTTGCATGAGACTTCCGGGTTGACCGGGTTGAGGGGATGGTCCTCCGGGTAGAGCTGTCCCACCCGCCAGAAGACTGCCATGCTGGCCACCACCGCCACCCCCGCTCTGTTGCGCCGCCTTCATCATCTTCTTGTATTTACTCCTCCTGTTTTGGAACCAGATTTTCACCTGCAAGAAAAATCGTGACGGTCATGTTAGAGATGAATTTTTGTTCACGAACGAAAAGTAGGAATTTTTTTTACACATTCCACACTTTTGTCCAACGGACATGACGTGTTTCACAATTTCAATGATAACAAATAAGAATAATCTTATCAATATTAATTGAGCCGTCGTCCTTCATTTTGTTATAATAGTGAAGGTAACTTCCGTCAACTTTCCGAAGGTATTAGATAAGCGAGGAAGATAAAAGAGGGAACTTCGTGGCGACACAAAAAAAGTATTGCAACAGAACATTATATGTGCTTATTATATATCATGCTGAATACTTATTAAATGTTTATTAGTATTCACATCATATTTATTCCATGAGTATTACTTGTCATACAGGATTACTTGTCATATTATTTTTTTTTTAAAGCCGTCGGCGTTTATGCATTTTATATAACGATAACGAATTTCTTAAGTCGGATTAGAAGGTTTGAATATTCATACGTTACAAAGTGTTAATAAGTTATATTTTTAAATCATCTGACTTATAATGTAGTTACATGCAGTAAATTGCAATATTTTCAAATACATCGACACTCATATATTAAATATACACTCATCGCTATATCATAAATGCTAATAATTGTTATTATGTTTATCATTAGCATGTCTATTTACGCACAGTTTCCTCGAGCCATTAGATCGAGCCATAAAATTATCCACGAAATAGGACCGCAAGCGACTTCGTTCGAGACGCATCGTTCGATTATCGACGCGCGATTGGAAATATATTTTGCAACCGCGATGCGCAAAAGCGTTGCCTGAGTCTAATCCGATGCTTCGCATCATCGCTCCGTGCTGCCGGGTTAGACTCGCCGGCGAAGACGAAGGAAAAAGAAAAGAAAAAGAAACGCGCGCCGTTTCGTAATCGTCGTTTCTTTTGCCTCCTCGCTGCACGATGCATAGAACCGCAGCGCGGCAAGAGCAGCTTCGTCGTCCTGCGGCGCGTATACCGGTGCGCACGCGCGACCGCTAGGATTGCACATGCGGTATTTTTTTGTCTCAGCATCCGCACACATGCACCGCATGCACGTGACGTGCTGGCTCAATCTTACGTAACTCTTGCCGCGCGGAGCTAAGCGTGTACAGGAATACGCGAGGTGTACCCGCGTGTGCGCGGCTGCGCCGAACCGAAGCCATATGTTTGAACGTGTCGCCGAAATTGGTTCGCGAAGGAAATTCTACCGTTAAAAAAAATTTCTTTTCATTCGCGCCCTTTTGCGTGACATCTCACTATATATTTTATTGTAATAATTTTGTTGTATCGAAAAAAATCTATCTTATTTAATAAATCTGTTTTATGTAATAAAAATTCTACGTTCGATTTCACTTAATTATTTCTAAATTTTTTCTTTTAGATATCATTCACGTTGATAGATCGTTCAATCTCTGCGAGAATAAAGTTTTTCATATCAATGTAAAATCGATTATTACTTTTAGACACTTTCCACACGCGTAACCTTACACTGTCCCTGGCACGATTCCGTTATTCCACCGTACGATTTAAAAGTACATATTCGGCTACGCCGAATAGCTTGGACGAAAACAGAGACGTGCTCTTTTATTAATAGTACACCACGCCTAATGACTTTTTAACGAGCCTATCCGCTGTATAACCATCCGGGCTTACCCGATCAAACTCGATACTCCACCGCCACGTCGATCAAACGCTGCGGTCATAAAACGCGAGATGAATACAGTGAATACGTGCCTCTATTCACCAGGCACGAAGAATGATTTTTTTTTCTTCACAATTAAAGATTACTCTCCTTTCATGGCGATCTTAGTCCCGTCGAACAATGCACTCGCATGCGGTAGGAGTGTAAATTATAAAATAAATTATACCGTTATATATGTACATATATACGGCTGTCTATTAATTATCCAGGCGGACAATGAAGAAATTCTTCATCGCGGAAACCCGCGCGAGCAAAAATGCAACAATTGAACGTTTTTTATCTTCTGTTTGATTAGCATAACATTTATCGAATCAATCTGGTGAGCGCATTGATGGTATCGTTAATAATCAAATAAATTTTCCTCACAAAACGTGTTAAAACAGTATGCAAACGTGACTTTTTGCAATTAGATGAACCCGTTCTTTATTTTTAACGAACTTGTTTCTGCATGATGTTGCTACTTTTTCATGATATATTTCAACCGTCTGACTTCCTATCTTCTAGCGTCTCCTCCTCCCCGGCTGAATAAACTGACTTAGCTAATTAAAGTAACTGTCCAGCTTTTGATTGACGTCCAAAGTGCAAAAAAGTTGATGACATGAACGTATGCGCATGCTGTTTCATAGATATTATTGCGCAGCGAAGGAATCACAGACTGACGTGGCGAGCGATGTGGGTCTCGACTAAACAATCGTTTTCAGTTTATGATTATTCGATAAGACTGTCAAATAAGATTAAAAGGGGAAGAAAAAAAATTAGTTTGAACGTTTCGATGAATTGCATAATCGTATATTACAACAAATAAAAGTCTATGAAATACGAAAAGATATTTTTACAATTACAAGGAATCGCAAATATCCCAAACAAAAAAAATAAAAGAAATTTGGAACGAGTGATCAATATATATATAGGTATATGTTAATCAGTTCGTCATGGAGAAATTTCACTTTTCGCATATTATTACCTAAAACGCGAAATAATAGGTCCAGGTTGAATTGAAAAACGGGGTCTAATCGGCAGGTACGGCACGCTTTTGCATTATACATCAGCATGAAGAAACCAGAAATAAAGCATAGTTCCAGTTTTGCGGAACACGCATCGTCACACTCCGCCGTGGCCTCATCATTAAAGGCACGGCACGAGCTACCGAAAGAAATGTCTTGACTGACACAGACAAACGCATTATGTATCTACAGGATATACAGATTATCCCCCAGTATCCTCCTACTTAATTATCATGACAGATTCTTGGATTTGGGATACTAATATCGTCCCGAGTAAAATGCTCAACCGTATTTTGATAGATTGGTGAAATTGTGGAACTGAAGAAATAACTATATCAAGGATGATTAAGGCGGATGATCAATATAATATACTGCGCCCGATATTTGCCAATATTTAAAAAAAAATCGGTTTTTTTAATTTTTCCAAGCACCTGTTGTTGTGCGAGATCCCGAGACACTCTATGCATACGCGTTATACTCATCGCGAAAAAATATGCCGCGGCAACATCAGCAGCCCCTGCAGTCGGCGAGCGTGCGCCCGGCGTGCCGGCGCAAATAAATCTCTTTCTAATTGCTCGCTGAAAAACC
The DNA here is from genome assembly GCF_000956235.1 of Wasmannia auropunctata. Taxonomy (NCBI): domain Eukaryota; kingdom Metazoa; phylum Arthropoda; class Insecta; order Hymenoptera; family Formicidae; genus Wasmannia; species Wasmannia auropunctata. The sequence goes on from NW_012026890.1 coordinate 2,105,829, forward strand.
CGGTTGCGTTGAGCAGAGATGGCGCCCGACAAAGGCCAGCAGCGCTAAAACCCGGTTTCGACGTACTTTATTTCGCTCAACTGGCCGGCCGGCCTGGCCAGCCGGGGAAGAGCGGATCGCCGCGTTCGTCGGCGTGCGGCGGTTTGTTGTTTATTGATATTTACAGCCGCCGTTGACAGGGCACGACGCGCATCGACGGTAAGGGATGCGCCTTTTCGTTCGCGAGGATAATGTTGGCGGGGTTTGCCCTTTTTTTCGAGCCGTCGGCGGCTTCTCTCTCTCTCTCTCTTTCTCGCGGGAACGGCACGCGGGATATATTTACGCGTGGCGGCGCGCTCGGCGCAAAGCTTTAATTAATATCTTTTTTCCAGGTGTCGTCAGAGCACGTTAGACACTCGTACGAATGCTTCTTTTGCCCCCTCATTTGAAGAACAGGACCGTGGATAATGATTGTATTTTATTTGTGGTACCTAAAGATAGATATAGGACGTATATTCGTTTCTTCGTTAATTTTTAATAAAATGTATTTTGACAAAATTATAAAAACTCTATCGTCTTCTTTCAAATAGATATTTAATTTTTATGTAACATTTGTTGCTATATTAATATATTGTACATAGCTCTCTCATACTTCAATTCGGTTGATAGAGAAAGTTTTGAAACGCGTGTGAAAATGTAAAGTTTTACGGTGCGAAATGCGGTTCGAGATAATATAATGATTGTTCCTTCGCGGTAGATACGACGACAAGCTCGGTCGTCAGTGATTTATTACTCCCTGTACTACTCATTACTCCGTTACTAACATTCTTTCCATCAAATCTTTCCCACAATTTGCGTACTACTTGAAAGAGAAAAATGTCTTCTTTGAGAAACTTAAGCTCGCATATCGACAAGATTTTGTTCTAAATACAACGTTCCCAGAGAAATTAAATATACGATCGAAAAACTAAATCTTTAATATTAATTAAAATTAAAGATTTTTTTTGTCATACACATATATTATATGTATAATATATGTACAAAATATTTTGGTATATTAATGTTATTTTAAATAGTTTCACAATTTATTGACGAATTATAATACTTATAAGTTAATCTTCACTTAATTTTATAAACTTTGTTCCGTAAAAATTTCGAAATTTCATGCAGGCCACGTATGAAGAAACCGGGTGTTAAGAGTAACTGGAGAAATAAATCAAATTACACTCCAAGAGTGAATCATAGAGCCGTCGACTAGCCGCGAGGTAGCAATCAAAATCGCTTTATACTCCAGCAGCGTTACAACAAGCGACGCAGGCATGAGGCGTCGAGCCGGGAATCTTCGCGCGCGGCTTGGCGTCGCGCGAGTTAAAGGAAGAATACCGAACGAGCCGAGTCGAGCCGTGCCGAGGGATACGAATGCACCCTGACGCCGACGGGCACCGGCAGGCACGGTGGCAAGCTGTCGTTATCTCTCGGTTGGACTTAGACGCGCGTGTTACGTGGTTCTCCGCGCGTCGAATGGCCGTCGGGCGGCCGCGCGCGAGCGAGCGAGCGAGCGAGCGAGCGAGCAAAAATTGCGCCGGAGCAGCCGGTGGTCGCCTCGCCGCGCCTCGTCTCGTCCCGTCTCGTCTCGCCTCGCGAGGGCAAAAAGAGGAAGCGAGGACGCCGTTGCTGCCGGACCCGATGATGTTGCCGCCGCGGCCAGTGACGGGCTTCCGACGTCGCCGCGGGCGAGGAACTCGGTAACAGTCCGCGCTGTCGATATCGCTGATGCATACTCAATGAGCGACGGATCGTCGCCGGGAGGACGGAGGGGGACGGAAGAGGATGCCAGCGGGCAAGGGAACGAAGGGGGCGGGCTGCGATCGAAGGGGACAGGTAAGATTTTAGACGAAAAAGTGCAGCGCGAATCGAAGGCGATGCTGTTTAATATGTATGAGTAGCATCTAGGAGTAATATTATCTCTGTATAAATGGAAACGCTCCCACCGCAATTCGATCCGCGTCGGGGCTGCATCCTCGGATCGCGATACAGCTCGATGATTTGAAGTCCCTACGCCTAATATGAGGGGGGAGACTGCGGAAGGATGAGTCGTTAGAAATTGCGACTTTCTTTTTGGATGGCTGAAACCGCGGATGCGATGTCAGGTTTTAAGTTGTTACTAAGAAATGTTTCGAACGTTCCTCTTATACAAAACTGATTTCAATAATGTAATTTAAAAAACACATGAAAAGCAAATAGAACAATCCAAAAAAGATCTTAGTTTTATAATCATCTTTTTTTTTTGTTGTTTCTTGCATTGTGAGTCGATCGTTCAGGGTTTCGAATCGATAGAGTTTGCTCCGTCAATATTGGTCGAGTTGACACGTGGCGGCGAGTGTGGACTAAATTACTCGTCGTAAAAGTGGCAAATGTAGCAATTGCGAAAAAATATAGTTCTACAGGTCTTGGAATACACATCGCGACAACGACAAATTCCAAGAATCATGTGTTAGCTGGGCGATCGATACATTTTGTAGAAATACTGTGACACACATATGTAGTAGGTATTATAATTCGTAATAAAATCGAATAGATCAATCTGCAAACGTTTTATTAATTCCATTGTAACACGTTAAAGTGTAATTTGGCAAATTGTGTCAACACGGATCATCCAACGGCAATTATATCGTACATGATATATGTTCTCCATTGCTGACCTCATGCATCGTAACTCATCCTTCATCTGATCGAAACGGAGACTGGACAATTAAATACAATTACAGCGACGGTGATGACGGAACGACTAATGATACAATACGAAGTCAGTAAGAGTCCAGTTCGTAATATAATGTGGAATATGTAATTGTAATTTATCAGTTAATAATTAATTGTTAATTATAAAAAATTTTTGTATGTTCGACGACTGTATAGCGTTCAATCTGCCATACAAATAGATGAAGTCTTTGTTAGCCGCATTATTCTAGACATTTTTTGTCACATTGAAAAACAATAAAAAAAATCAGAATACTCAAAAAGTACGAATTATAAATTGCGAAATTATATCGTGTGCTCGGCTTCTCACGCGGAGATCCGCGCGAAATTGAAAGTTACATCGCAGCGTTGTTGTCGCACACGTTGTTGATTCGAGTTATTCCTGTCGGCGGGTCGATCCCCCTTCATACAACGGAGACCCCCGGCACGTTTTGAATGATCCAATCTGTCCGCACAATAAATAATCACGCGTATCGGTACGGCCTACCTGCGGCCGAAAGCCGTAACAAACTAATCCGTCATCGGTGCGCGACGCCGCGCCGTGCCGCGCCGCGGCCGGTGCACTTCGCCTAAGGATTTTCAGCGAGCGTCAATCACGCGGGGGCACGGGTGAAGAGTGGCACGATGAGGTCACCCTCGCTCATGCCCTTTATACGATCTAAACTAAGTAGATCAACGAGCGTACATCTGATAGCGCCGAATTAGCGGTGCACTTGTTTGCACAGAAAAGATAGAGCAAAATGAGAAGGAGATGGCACATTCACATATAACATAGGATATATAGAATAGGATCAAGATAGAAAGCGATTCCGAATTATTTTGACAGTGCGCTCACAACTCCGGTCTACTGGCTGTTTGCTATATAAAAATTAAAAACTGAAAGATATGAAATAGAAAAATTTGTCAATTAATTTTTCCTCTTTTAATTTTGATATATTTGCAAGATGCGCAATTTCACCTAATTGTTAAGTGTGTCTCATCGTATCTCGCCAATATCGTCTGAAATCACACTTGGATCGCAGCTGGATAACATATGTCGCGTATTTCGAGGAGGATGGTCGCCCGGTCGGGCACACGGCGGATATCATAAGCGTTTTACATTTCCAGCTATCGGCTGGGTGAAGAGGATACAGGAGGGAGGGGGAGTAGGAGGTCAGGGAGAATAATAACAGCCGTGTAAATGCGTCACTAGGGCCCCGTTCGTTCGCATAATGCTATAATGCCTTTTTTTTTTCATTTCGCTCGCCCGCTCACTCCTACAATGCAACGTTCGAGCCCCTCTCCGCCCGCGCGCTCCTCCCGTCCACGCGCGCCGGGGCCCCTCGCTGCTTCGGCGGTTCCCACTTCCTGCCTGGCATCGGTGATGCGCAGTGCCACCTTAACAACGAAATTCCCCAACGGTGCAGCGGCGGTCCTCCTCGCTTTTGTTTCGTTCACGGTTGTTTCTTTTGTATGTATGACCGCGAACGTAGCGGGAAAGTTCGCGTCGGAATCCGACGCGATGATATAAAAGGAATTACAGATGTTATCAAGCGGCGTGATTCGCGTGTTTCATGGAGTCCGCGTTCAGATTTCAGCTAAGCTCCTCAACTTCTTGCATGGCGGATTACATCCTCATAATCCGAAGGACGATCTTGATCTCCTATCATCCCTCACTGCCACGCTCGCGCGACGCTCAAAGGAGCGTTAATTAAGTAGCAAGTTACTAGTTAATATCTTTCAACGAAATATAATGAAAAAGGTATAAGGCCGAGCGAGCCCGCTTTTGTTGTACCTGGACTATTTGCCTCTATACCGGTTTACTTATACTCGCGCCAACGCGCGAGTCTCGCCTATTTTTCTGAGCGTGGATAATGGAAAACTTCGAACGATGGCCGCCGCGCGATCGGATTTCGGATGGTACAATGTTTGCGCGCGCGATCGTCCAGCTCCTGTCGTTTTGTCGGCCGTTCGCGAGTCGCGACACAAAGCCGCGCGTGCTAGCTTTGTCCGGTGAAATCTTAATCGGAAGCGCAATTATCGCGATATCGTTATTATACGCTTCGCGCACTCCGCGTCCGCTCCGCGCAGCCGCGCCGCGTCGCGTCGCGCCGCATCGGCGCGAGGTCGCGCGAAGAGACGAAAAGTGGTTGAAATCAAACGCAATTCCGCAGTGGGCTCACGTGCCGCGAACAACGGTGACACCGTGACGAGCGGAATACCGCGTCGCGCGGAGCGGTACAACACCGTCACCGTTCCTTTTGTACCGTCGCCATTTGTTATTTTGTACATATTCATAACGGCGTTACATCACACCGGCGCGTACCGATGCATTCTCTCGCTCCCGTTGCCTTTTTTTTTTTACCTCCCGGTTATTTTTCCCCGCTTTCCGTTTCCACGTCCACGGATACCAATCAGTGGTTGTCATCCATCAACGTCTGCCGTTGATGCGTTTCGCGCGGATTTATTAGGTCTTACGGAATGACCACGCAGAAACACAGTGCCGGCCGCGTCACAATTAAAATGCGATTAATACATTGCGAGCGTATGGGGGTCACTGATTTTTGTCGTGGTAAACGTTTTTAAACAGGCTCATTAGTGTTTGTTTAGTGTCGTTTTTGCGAAGAAAAACACATCGTTACAAAGGATTACAAAAAGTATACGCACAACAATTGTATTCGTTGAAAAAAAAATAAAACCTGATTGAATCTACATTCTCCCTACTGCGCTCAAACAATTCCAATTACTGCGCTACATAATTTTTCTCTTATCAAGAAATATTACTTCCTCCAGATATATTCAAGATACTATTATTTATCAAAGCCAGTTAATTTTACTTCTGAAAGCAGTATTGCTGTATTACGTATAAAATTGTAAGCAAACTAATTAATTTTCCATAATTAGTAACGTCCCTTCTTTAGAAGAGAGATCTGACTTTCCTAACTTCCTGGGGTGGAGCGCACCAATAAATTTTCATTATCAGCCACGTTCTTGATCGACTTGTATTTCCTCCGATCAAACCGGAGCTCTTTTAAATCGCGCGCTGCGCAGTACAAGGCCCGACCAGAGAAATCTCATTTATTCCCCCTTGGATTTCAGCGCGCGAGTTCGCGCGAGGCATTTACGCAGGATCACAGCCGCAACCTGTGGTCCTGCGTTACGTGAGAAATCTTCGGGCACCGTTATTGTATATCGCGCCGGCTGTCGTTCGCAAGACAGACAAAGACCCTATTCATCCGCGTGCAATTGCATGTGTAGGAACCGATCCTGACTTCCACCGTGCCGTCGCGCGCCGCCTCGCGCTATCCTCTCCACCGCGACGAATACCCTCCCGCGGTTGGTCGCTCAACCTCGTTACCGCGACGTCACATCGCGACGGAAAAAGAATTTCGCAGTAAGCCAAAAGCGACACGCGGCTCTCTACAAAATCGCAAAATGTCTACCGAACGAAAGCCACAAACGGACGTTAACGACGCAAAAAAAAAAACGCATTCTGGGGTCAATATCTGTCCGCCGCATAACTGTCGGTCGATCGTAGAATCACGATTTACTCGAGTACAATTATTCATTCAACGTGGTTACATTGGTAGCAATTACTAATCTTTCTATTACGTCGAGATTAATAGGACGATAGTATTTTTAACGACACGAGTTATTAGCTTCATAGGGTTATTAATATTAATTAGCGCCCGTTTATTTCTTACGCTAATTGAGATGTAGTGATTTACAGACGGTTTCTCAACTGTGGATGAAATTACGCTCGATGAAATCAAAACCGGAAAATTTTGAGTTTTAATTTATGAAGAATACGCATTTAAGCATAATTAAAAATTGTTTAAAACATATATTAATTATTATGCACATAATTAAGTATTATGCATATAATTATTAATATATAAATTATGATATACGTATGTTATAAAAAAGTATATTAGAGAAAAGTTCCTCTCTTTTCTTCCTCTCTCAATTGCAATTGAATAAATAATGAAGATAATCAAAAATAAAATTGGCATACTTATTGGTATCAACTATCAAGCTTGGTGTGCAGCGATTTCAACGTGCGACCCAGCGCGGGAAAAGCGGCATAGTGTATGATCAAATCGGGCGTATCTTTCTTATCGGAGTGACGTATTTGGGGAAGCGCTCGTTGAAACCGCGCGATGGATGGCTTTACTTCGCAATTTTCACGATGGACATGACGCGGGACGGACATTCCCATGTCCGTGTTCTCGCGAGTTTCCACGAGCCGGAATAAGTCCTCGTTTGTAGGTGGGTACCTTCGTCACGGTGAGCGGTTCGCAGCATGGTTTACCGGACAATCGTGGTGGATGCGCTCGAGGACGATGAGCGGAGACAGGACAGAAGAGAGAAAGAGAGAGAGAAAGAATAAATCGGAAGGAGGGAGAAAAATAGAGGGAGAGAGGCCAGGGAAAACAGAGAAGAGAGACAATCAGAGGAAAGAAAGGGAGAGAAAGAGAGAGAGAGAGAGAGGAGAGAAGGGACCTTCTTCTTGGTAGCGGCCACGGAGGAAGAGAGCGAGGGACCACCATGTACACAGGGACGCGAGGGAAGCGAGGAGAATGTCGTGCTGTGCTCATCGAGGTGTAGATCCTCGTCCCCTGGGTCGTTCCTACGCCGTGGTCAGCGTCCCACTAAGCCACGGTCACGTTTACGTTGTCGCTTCAACCGCGTCTAAACCGTTGTCGTATGTGGCAATGTTAATCTTACTCGATCTTACGCGATCATCAGGATTTGTGCCGTCTTTCCGGTGAGCGCGACCGGTTTTCCGCCGTTACACGATAAATTGCGTTGCAAAAATATTCGCAGATATCATCGAATATATTACTGACGTACACAAATAGATTTATAAATACAAGTTCATTATAATTTCTATGAAAACAGATATATATGGCTACGATAAAAAAAAATGTATCCGTATTTTATCACGAAAGTATCAACGTTAATCATTCTCGCAGAACTCAGCGAGTATAAAATTCGACGATATTACAAATTCCGTGACTTCTCTCCCTCTCTTTCATATTTGCATGACAACTGTGCCATTATATGCCGAAAGTTTCATCCCTTTCACGCTCGCGTCCCAGCGAAACTTGGCACTTGGCTCGACTCCTTCCATTAGAGCGACAATAAGGTTGTCTCTCTCGACGGCGCGGCGGGGCGACACAATACCAAGAAACGATATCTTGATCTATCTCTCGAAACGCAACAACTAGAGTGGCCCCTTGCGCGAAATACCTACGGTATCCCTGAACACGTAAGTCCTCGTCGCGCGATAAAATCGTTTACGCCGCGCCAAGAGTTTCGCTTCGGCGAACGCCTCGCGCTTCGAATCGCACCTGGCGCGAGGTAGCAGGTTGCCGAGCGGTTGCGGAGACGGATCGGTACCGCGAAAACATTGCGAAAGAATTAATATATGCTGTTGCATGAATCGAAAATGTGATAATAGAACGAAAAATAACAGACGGCGATACGAAAGTCTCAAATTACACCTAAAGAAAAAAATATCAATATAGAGAAGATGTACCTTTTGTGTATATAACTTAAAAAGATTAAAAATATATCGATGGAATATCACACTTCTGGATACTGAGAAATATCAGTCAGAGCTGGTCTAATTACTTCAAATCTTCCTGCACTGCAACTTAATGTCGTCGCGTCACAAAAAGCCCTAAATCTCGACCGTCTGCATCAATATATGCGCGTTCTTATCCGCTTCATATCTGATGTCCGTAACGGTCCCTACGTATACGTCCACTTCCACCTCTTTGTGTCGCTAATGCTTACCAGGCTCGTATTTTCGCGATCGCGATCGCGCCGCGGAAGAGGAAACGCAATCGTTCCGCCGTGCAGGTCGATATCTCAATCTCGGCTCCTTTTTTTTTTTTGGTGCGCGGCTCGAGGCGTGCTCGCGGGTACCTCGTGTGTCTGCCTCGGAAGCGGCCGGTGAGAAGCAGTCCTCCGCCGCCGTGTACTTTACGGGTTAGGCCGGGTCGTCGTTCGTCCCGCGGATGTGTAAACCACGCGCTGTACATGGCGCACGCGATGGTGCCGCCAAGTTGCCGATTTCCGTAAAAGTCTAGAAACGCTCTCGCGCGCGGCGCGACGGACCGGCGGAGCGCGAAGCCGGCTCCTCCCGGCTTACCTAAATGGACCTTAGCGCTTCCACGAAAGCGAACGCAAAAGACGCATTCCCGCGATGCAACGGACTTGATGCACGGTTGCACTTAAAGGCGAGTCCCTTACATCTTAATTCGTGCATATGTAGCTTGGGAGCGGCGGCCTACCGCGAAGCGGAGGCCTTAGGACGAACGGAACAGGTGTGAGATGCGCCGCCGAGGAAATGGCGGAACTAATGTTACCGCGAAACGTTTAATGCGCGCATACGTATTCCCCGTCCATTCATTACATTACGTCGTGTACTGGTATATATACCCTAAATAGCGCTTTCCGCTTCTTCAAGAAGATTAAACGTCTAAAGATAGCACTTCCAATTGCATTAATAGAAAAAAAAATAATCTTTATGCAACGTAGTAATTAAAATCAATGGGAAATTCGACAGGAATTGAGAACAATAACTGCCTTCGCCAAACGTAGCGATAACTCTAATTAACGGACTTTGCACGTCTGCAATTTATCGGGAAAGATCCCGTGTGAATTTATGCCACCGCAAACCGGACGCGGGGGTCGTCAAAGCGTGTTAAATTACGTATTAAGAGATTAGCTCCACGTGTACCACGGAAAAAAATTCCGCGGTGATCAATCCTCGTGCAAGCGGATGCGGCGCGTTCAAAGCGTGCTAAATCACGCCCCGAAAGAGGGAGAGAGAGAGAGAGAGCCTTGTTGATGCCGAAGGAATTTCTGGGTTTCGCAAGAGCCGGAAGAGCGAGTCGCCATCGGCCGCGGAGATTTATCTGCAATCGCGACTTTGCGTCGAACTCTCTGCTCGGCGCTTCTGACGCACCCGGCCGTGTATGCAAATGTACCCCGCGCGTACAAAAAAACGGCGGCGGTAACAGCGGTATAGTAGCAGCAACAGTAGTAGTAGTATAGCAGCCGCAGCAGCAACGACAGCGGACCGACGCATGTTTACAGCAGTTACGTTCCAACAAAACAGACGGAAACTCGGTGAGCGAGTGACATGGTGCTACCGCGCAGGATGATGAAGTAGATTCCCTCCTGGCGAGGATGTGCATTATATCTCGCATCACGCTTATACGACCGCCGCCGCCGCCGCCGCCGCTGTGCGCACCGATGCGCCTGCACGCGCACCAGTGCGACACGACGCAAGTAGTAATGTGACGCACTTGGAGATAAAGTCTTATCTCGCCGCTGCGCACCGCGCGTTCGCTCGCGCGCGCTCGCGTGGGACCCGCGATCTCGCCGCGAACCGCGTCGGGAAATCCCGACGGTCATTAGCATAACGCCGCCGCCGTGTGGAAGAGGTAACGTTTTCCGTTTTCGATCGCGAAGATCGCGATATAGTAACCCGGTTTGTGTGCGCCGCGATCGAGTCGCTCGATCGAACGGAGGCGGTCGGCCGGAAGTCAGGCTTGCGTGTTGTTCGCTCGGGATTTACATTTTAAAGTGTCGGTAGAATGTTACGGAAGGATTTATGTTTCTAGGAATCGGCTCGGAAACAGCGTTACGCGCGAGATTCTAGATGTGTTTCACGTCTTGTGCTCGAAATAATTAAGCCAGAGAGACGGCGAGCATAAATAAAGTATGCCCGAATACACGGAATAGATGCATAAGAGAGTTCGTATCTCGCTATAAAGCGCGAAATTGAGTTAGAGTTCGGCGAAGATATGACATAGATGGCACATAAGATATAAATGATGATGGGGCAAAAATTCGTATTCAACGTGTTGCGGTTTCATGTGGAAGATCTTACGGTTAGATGATGGAACGGTACATTGTGTTGAGCGCGTATGTACCGCTGCGCGCGCTTTCCAGGTACACATCCACGGTGTATAAACCGCTGCTGGAAACGCTCGCGTTCGACACAGCTTTCAGCGGCGTCCCTTCTTATAAGCTTGTCCCGTGTTTTTAATCTTAACGCTTTGACAGACAGAGTATTAGTAGCGTTCGCGGCCAGATAGGCGGGCGGGAAAAAACGCCGTCACGACGCATCGCAGTCATATAGGTGCGCTTCCGCATTCATGCAGGGAAAAAGTTATCGATATTCTTTCCAAATTAAAGGATTAACACAAAACGGAGAACTATACCGCTAAAATTCTTTTATTCTGATCAATTTCACGCAGAATATATGCAGTCACATCGAATTTTTTTTATATCAATGATACGTGAGATTTGCCGTTTTTGAGATTATAATTATTTAAGTTCTGATTGCAGTGCAGCTTCAAGCATTTTGAAACAAAACCTGTAGCGTCGTCTGTCTAAGCATCCACAAATTCCCATCGCCAATGCGCATCCGTATGCACGCCGTATACACACGTATACGCACAACCGCGAGAAGCAGGACCCGTAAGCCGCAGCCGCATTATCTGAAGTACTCTTCGGCGCATAGCGGGCACATGCAATTTTCGAGCGGGTTCTGCCAGCTGGATGTTGGAGAAAGAAAGAGGCGACGACGAGCGGTATAGGAAATGCGCGAGGAAGAAGCGGCAGGGGAGGTGGGGTGGGAGGGGAAGGAGCGTAATTTTACCCTGGTTGCCGGTAATTTCACGCTTTTACTCGGGCAGGTTAGCAAGGCGCAGCTCGTTCTCGTGGAAAATGTCGTACCCGTTCGCGAGGTTCTCCCTCTTCACCCTCTCTCTCTCTCTCTCTCTCTCTCGCGCGCGCCGTGTCCTCGCTTTAAAGACCTGCTAGCTCACGAAAATGCAGACGGTACCGGCAGATAGTTACGGGACATGAGTTCTTCGCTCGCGGGATTTTATCGCCCTAGAAATCTTCCGGTGTGTATCTACACACGCGTGCGTGCGTGCGTACGTGGGTGCGTGGATGCGTGCGTGGATGCGTGCGTGGATGCGTGCGGGCGTGCGTGCGTGCATGCGTGCGGGCGTGCGTGCATTCGAGCGCACGGCAGGCGAACTTATCGTCGGTCTAGATTCGCGACTGTTCACTTATTAGCGCGCGTTTGTGATTTATCGTGAACACGAGCTCTCGATAAGTAAGGATTAAGCAATCCGATCCTTAACGCTGGGTGAGAGATGACGAACGTTAAACGAAGGGTTATCAGCAGCTGTCATAATTACGTCCGCGAACTCATAAGGGATTGCATATAGTATTCTACCGGCAGTTAATTTTTGTTGTCTTCACTTCTCCATTTCGCTTATATCACAAACGAAGATCGTGGAAGGACGAATCTCCTCCCCCTGATATGCGTTCGCGGTCAAGACACGACTGTTGTTGACGTCGTCTTAAAGACTAGAGCGTTATTCGGAGAAAGAGACGCATTCACAAATAACTCCCCCACTTGCTAATACAATCCGCATACTCATTGCGAATTATTACGTGAGATCATTATACAAGAATCGCCGTAATCATCTCATTCCAAATTCCGCCCTTTCTCCCCGGTTAAGGATTCTCCCTATATATAATAGCATCAGCGAAGATGATTAAAACTGGTTTCGTTACTTATGCATACATAAATTTCATGCCTCGCACGAAAGAGGAAGCGTACCAAGAGGTCTAAGATCGTATACCAATCGTATAGCTCTGATTGGTATCATTTATTCGCGTGCGACGCACACGTGATCTTTTACGAGAACGGCAATATATGTCACAAATTCGCTATTATATTGAGGTCTTAATAGTCTCTCGATATATTAGCTAATGGTAAGTATTAATACTTGAAAAATGTATTAATAAATAAATACTCAAGATAAAGGCAATAAAAATATTTAATAATTTTTTTGATAAATTTACCAAGTTTTTATAATATTAAAAATTATTTGTATTCACTTATTGCAGAAACATGATTTCTCGAGTACAATTTGCAATAACGATATTGCAAGATATCAAATTCAATTGTGATATAAAAAATATACACATTTCTCAAGTGATATTCTCGTGCTATTCGATATCGCGTAAAGATAAAGGTATTAATATCTCATTAAACTAAAGCATTTCTAACGCATGTACACGGTAGCGCTGATGGATATGCTCACGCGAGAGAGGAGGGCTCCGGAGTTAGTATCGGCTGTTCACTCCTTAGAGGCTTGAAGAAGCGATCGTTCGCAAGGAGCACCGAGCGATCGTTGATAAGCGCATAGATGCGCCCTGAGGAGTAGGCGTAATAAATTGTTTGCTGATTCTATTGAGCCTACGCGACCGGCAACAATGGCAGAAGTGAGGAGACGGAGAACGAGAAAGACAGACAAACAGAGAGAGAGAGAGAGAGAGAGAGAGAGAGAGAGGACCAATGAATGAATAATCATTCCAAAGGCGCCGGCTGTCATTGTCTTCTTTAACTTACGGAGCGAATTTGAATTCTCGAGCTCATTGCACGTTGCGCGCAGCGATTTTTTTTCAATATAAATAAATATATAAATATATATAAATATATATAAATATTATCCACTTGAACGTTTCTGAATTGTATCTCACTGTAAATCTGTTTTATCTCGTAAGCAAAAAATTGTATCGCCTAAAATCAAGTATAGATGCCTTCAAGCGATTCATGTACATTTTTGAAGTGATCATGAAGATAGATGTTAGATACGTATGCGGTAGTAGATATTACGTCAAATCGCGTACAAATCGAAATTGTTCGTCACATATCGGGGGGAGGGGGTTAATTTATCCTGCGGCATGACTGGTAACCCAAAGTACTTTCACCGATCAGCACGTTTCAATTTTACTCTGTTCCATACGTTCGATAACGCGCCGTAATGGCGGTTACATTTCCCGTGACTAATTTCTAGCAATCGGCTGCATCGGCACCCGCCGCAATCGCAAGATTGTGAAAGAAAAACCGGATTTTTTTATATACTTGTCGTAGACAGGATGCGAATGTGCTCGGATTTCAACATGTCGAATCTTTTTACCTCATCTACGTCACTTATGTTTATATGGAGCGGCGGCTGTCTGTTTCCTTGATTTAGTTTTTGTGTTATCTTTTTCTTACTTCTGCAGTTTGATCTTTGACGGGTATGTATCGATATGTGTGAGCAACGTATCAAAGACGCGAACGTATCGCGATAACAGGTGTCTCTTTATCCTTCTTATTACTCTGTCCTTATAGCAAATTGTTTTCCTGAGCCTCGATCGCCAATGCTTTCCACATTGCTCACAAAATTACAATCACTAAAAATTGCAATAACACAGACTATATTAACAGGATATTACTTTTCACTTTATTTTTCTATCATAAATTAATGGTTTCTTGGTAAATCAAATGTAGGAAATCGTTGTCGAGAAATTTAATGTTGGATGTCAAAGCTTTGCAGGAAAGAGAGAATATATCTAATATTAGATCCAGCATAATTTGCATAAAAGTAACTTAGTTATAAATCATCCTGATATAACAACGACCGATGTTATTTGATGACGACTTGAAAACAGAGAGAAAGAGATAGATAGATAGATAGATAGATAGAGACAAGAAAACGAGAGTTATTAAAAGATAAATTCCACACATTCATCCTTCCGCCTTCGGAAGACAAATGACAACATCGATCGTGCTCGTTTCAAGATGCTAAAATCATTAAGTCGCGCGCTTTTATTAGTCTGGCGTACATGCATCGAGCAAGTTGATAAATGCACACGAGTTATTAATTCGCACGCGAGGGAATCCCGGCCTGGAAAATTATTTTTCCGCAAAGACCGAGATTAGATATCGCGATGATGTCGTGCGTTTCATCGTCCACCGAGTACATCTTCGCACGGTTCGTTATATCACGTTCTCTAGTCCTCCTTTGCCTCTCCTCTCCCCGTCAATGAATCATTAGCGAGCGTATCAAAGGAGCCGCGTCCGAGTCCCGTCCATATTCGGCCGCGGCGGTATTTCCAGGAGTTGGAAACGCCAGCGAGAGATCGCGTATCTCCGGCATCTCGCGCGCTGCGCGTCTCACATGAGACCATTGTCTCGCGTTTTCACGGCAAGGTGAGATGATTGCGCAACGTACGGAGAGAACGCGGGGAGGCAGATGATGATATCGTGTGCGCATCCCGATTCTGAACTGAGTATGACTAAGCGACTACACGTCCCGCTTTTAGACGGCATATGTCCCATCGCCCACTTAATCTCCAAAACGTAATGCTTATATTTAATCGGTTCGCGCGCGATTCGGCGGGTTTACGAGTTGAACGTCGGTAACGGATCTTTGTGCGCGATAAATCTCTCTTTCGAGATAAATTGTGACAATATTTTTCGACTGCTTTTTTGTTATTCGTAATTTTTCTTTTGTAAGTAGAATGTTTTGTATTCCTGGAATGTTCCGCTTTCAAATATTTAATCTCCGATCGGCTTAATTACACCGTTTCTGGACTATTATTAATTCACGCTGGATTCGCGCTTCGTCGTTCATCTGCGGTTGAACTATCGCGCAAACCCAATTTTTCGGCGAGCGTGAGAACTCGATTTATGGATGTTCTATACAAGTGTCGCGCGTAAATCACCGGCGGGCGAGCGACGTGAGGAAAAGTAGGACGCGCACGGTGCGGACGCGGGTCTTCGGCGCGACCGGCGAGAGTCGATTTACAGTCGCAGTGACATTTCGCTCCTGTAAAAGTCCGATTGTTCCGGGATGCCCGGCCGACACGCGAAACGTTTGATTTATTTAATAATCCTTCCGTGACTGAGTCACTCAAGTCTACCAAGTGCGGTAGTCACAATAGCTTAACAAAGCGATTTGTTTCATTTTTATCTGCACAGTTAGGATAGTTTCTGTCGCGACTATAAGCGTATTTACATATCCAAAATAAAAAACAGAATGCATATTTAATTGTATAAAAGAGCCGATTAAAAATTAACAACGAAAGAATTAATATAATAATATAATAGAGTGAGATAAAATAATTTTTTAAAGCGTTTACCTATTCAAAAAGTTGGCGGAATTTAACGGCTCGCGCTTGTTAAAACTGTGAACGTTTGCATTACCTGTAACAAAAGAAGATACAATCGTTAGTCATTATGCACGTTTCTATCAAAACAATTATTACAATTATTACAATTATTGCATTATCCAATATTCTTCTAAAAATCACATAACTCGAGCACCATTTATTTCATTTAGAGATAGAGATCGTAGCGCGCATGGAGACCGCGATAGTAGGCCGGCGTAGTTAAGGCTTAATCGGAAAATTGGTCTGTTTAAAGCGCCACGCATGGCGCGTGAGTACGTTTTAATTACCACTTCATTCCAGCGAACATCCCGGCGCTTATTAAATGTGCCGCGTAAAGGCACGATTTTCGCACAAGACAATGCGCCACGCTGACCTTAGGAAGCTCGACGTTGTTTTCCCGGCGCCTTTAAGGCACGCTCATTAATCTCGATCGGGTGAGTCAGCCTCTAGGAGTACTTTCATCGAGGCGTGGGCCTACCTAAGAGGATCTACCAAGTGATCTATTCTTCAGCATGCAATATTTCGCTTGCCTGCAAATCTAGCAGAGAATTAACCGACACCATACATGGCAACGTCGTAGCGAATGCTTCTAGTCATAATTTCTAGCATTACCGTCATTACTTAATCGACAATTAATGGCTATATAAAAAAATTAAAGAAAAAGACACGGCATATCGTATATTTTGTTGTTCCCTTCACTGCCATATCCCATAATATTCTCGCAGGTAACTCGCGGCGGATCGATGAAAGGGTTAAGGGCTGCTCGGGGAAACTCGCGTGCGTCGTTGAGAATCTTCATTAATCAGGGGCCAATTAATCAGAGGGTCAATTATAGAACGGCGTACGCGTCGCGACGCACGCCGCCGCCGGGGCCCTTCAGGCGCGGCATGTGACCGCGCGCTCGACGCCGTGAGGGGAAAGTCGTTACAAGGTGGTGGTTGGGAAACGGTTAATAGGACAAATTACGCTAATAAAAGGTAACAACGCCAGCCGTTTTCACGGTAGAATAACAATGCAGGCCTCGCAGGTCCATTTGAATATTTCCCTAATGCCGGCCCGGTGCAGGGCCGGCAGCGGCGGCGGCGGCGGACATGCGCGCGCTTTTTCGTACGCATCAATGCCCCGTAGGTACGTTCGTCGTCTGTCGTCCGGAAGGGTAGGTCCGCGAAACTATTTCGAAACGCAGCCAGTCTCCCGAGGGAGGCGGCCGGCATTAAAACTCGTTCTGCCATCCTGGCCAGCCCATTTGTCTACGCGTTGCCGCGCAGAATTTATCGCTCCTCCTCAATGCACTTCTGTCAACCGCTATATATATACGCGTCATCTTTTTTTTTCTGGTTTTAACATTGCGTTCTTCTTGCTTTTATTGCCAAATAAATTTGCAAAGAACTTTCTGTATTGTTTAATTTATAATTCGTCCCATAATCTTCTATTTTTTTTCATTGATTCATTGAAGGTAATTATTGTATGTCAATAATTGCAATACTCAAAATTTAGAAAAAAAAAACACCTGAATACTCTGCTACTTCGATATTTTACGCATATAAATAGCTCTAATTTCATGTTGTATTTATAAGAAAGGCTCTTGTAATAATTAAAATAAAATTACACGACTAGAATATTGCGATAGAAAAAGTGATATTTCTCCTTTTGCGCGCCATACTGTTTTGTCATGGGGAGCCGCTTCGATCCTGGTATTGGACGGGGATCGATTGACGAGCGACGGTCGAGGGGGATTCCCCAAATGCGAGGCTGCGCTAAAAGCACGCTTAATTTTACCGTGACACAGGAGTATCGGGTACCAGCCAATCGGAGCGTGAAGCGATGACGCGGTGGAAAAAAAAGAGGACATGACCAATGAAGCTGTACGGATCGTCGGGTAACGACCAGCCGATAGGCCGTGGCTTTCATGCTTTTTAGCAGCCGGCAGCCCGGCGGTGACCAATGGTACGATAAAAATGGCTCATAAAATTCACGACGACGTCTCAACATTTTCATTCGCCAGACATTACTTGTACGTTCGTAAACGCTCTGTGCGAAGCGCACGTTGAATATTTCTCAACGATCAGACGGTTCTCTCTTTTAATTCTTAACGGACCGCGACGCTTTCTACGGTATGATGCGCGTAGACATTCCGCTCTTCGCGAGCATTATAAATTCCTGCCGCGGTTCCTATAATAGAAATCTTAATAGAAAATTACACAACTGTGATTGCTCGCGACTGCAGCGGTGCGGAGAGAGACGCAGCCGACGCAACGACCTGGCAGTCTCGTCTGCAACGAGATGAGGCGTACGTCGGTACGCTTTAAGTTTCGTCGCGTTGAATTTCGACATAATGTTGACGGAATAACAAGTCGCTTCTCCCGCAGCTGAAGCGCACGCGCGCGCTCGAGTTTAACCGCGCTCGCGATAAGATCCTCCGGAGGCTCCGATGTGTTTAGGCAAATTTCGAATTACAATGTATCCTCTTAAGTACGTAATTCTCGTAACGGCGAACGTACATATCTCGGATCGTTAATTCCGACGCTATATACGCTCGCGCGGCGAATGCGAAAGGCGAGATAGGCTCGTTTCCAGGCTACGTTTCACGAGGTATAGGTATACGCCCGCTTACGTTTAACGTTCTGAAGCCTGCCTGTTACCGGCGATCAGGTGTTCGCGCTCGGACCCCCCCCCCCCCGCCCTTCCCCGCCGGCAATTATATGTACATATATGAATTATTGCGACGGGCATTACGCATCGGACCGTACATTTAAATAACGTGCAACGCGTCTGGAAACTTCACCACCACGTCACCGCGCCGCTCGAATAACTGGAGATAGTTTATGTCAAAAGGAAACGCACATAAACATGTACAGTCGATGCCAACTCTATCGTCTATGTAATTGCAATTCTTGCAACTATAGATATTCATGTGTGTTCTTTCTCTGTTTCTCTCCTTTTACGTATTTCTCGAGATTGGATACGTATAGTAGAGAATGAAGCTACTGCGGCTGACATTTCGGTCTAATGACCGCGTAAGAAGGAACTAATTCTCAACGCGAGTTCGTACGCTCGTAGCGCGTACGCTCGCTGGTTAAATACGCAATTTCCAAGCCGACGGTCGTTAATTCCGCGCGCGATGGAATACGCATGTATACGATGGTGCCGAGGCTCGTTTCACCGGCCACTTTTCACGAGCCGCGCCCGCTTGTCCACGGGTAGCGTGCCTCCGCTATTATAACGACGATCAGGTGTCTTCTTCCTCCGGTGCTTACGAGCGGCAACGGCCGCACCGCGCGGAACGGGGCGGTGCTGCGCGAGTTCGAGCGCGGCGAGCGGAGTCCCGGGAGCGGAGAGGAGCGAAATCGTAAAGTTGCCCCCGTTGTAGTAACTCCGCGGCCGCAACGCCGGGCAGTAAAGGCGTCCTGGATTTCCATGTTGCGGCCGCGAAAACGAGCGTGCTTACGCGCCCGCGGAACGTAAAATCGCAGCGCGGCACGGAAAGCCACGCGCGGCGGCTCGCATCGTGCCGACCATAAAACCGCCGCCGCCACCGCCACCGCCACCGCCGCCGTCACTGTCGGCCTCTTTCCACGATCTCCCGCGTGTTTTCTTTTGCTTCTCACCTCGCCTCGTTTCGGCACGACGGAATGCCTGCTTAACCCCCTTGTTTCGGTTTGCGGATCGGAAATGCTACAACGCGAGAGCACTCTGTCGTGCAATATATATAGTGCTGTTATATATACGATAAAAAGCGATGACCATTATTGAAGAATTTCACTTGTATATGCGATATACATTGAATGTTGAATAGCCTTTGAAAACATTAAAACTATGATTTTATATTGCGCGTTAATTTTATTATTTAAATCACGGAATTACTTATAGTTGTTTTCGCGCCATGTTTTTCGCGCGATGTAATTACGGTCGTTATTAATTACTTTTATCTCGACCCGACGATCGATATCCAATAAACAAAGCGTTATCAGCATGATGTTGATCAGCAGTCTAGCGAACGGCCGTTAACGTGCTATTCCGGTCTTTAAATCATTTTCTATTGACACATCGAACTAACCGCGGTATCGTATGTACAATGTTCGAAGTAGTAAACTGTAAAGCCGGAAATTATATGCTTGTCATCGACGCCGCCGTTTAGGAAACACAATGCAAAAGAGCCGTGATAAATCGTGTCTTACGACACTTCTGGAAGTATCGGCAGCGTGTAAAAGTCGGCGAGCATACGGTAAACCGCCGTGTATTAAGCCTCGCGGCTTCACGGCGATTGTGGAGCGAGTTCTTTGCTCGCGCGCTCGCGATCCCTGCCCTTTCCTTTTGCTTCTCACCTTGCCTTCTTTTCACGTTTACCGAAGCACTCCTATTTCCTTTCCCGCACTTTTTGCAAATATACGCTATCCCGCGCGTATTTTGCCCCCTCTGATGAACGCACGGTAAACTTGTAGTATTTATTACACCTAAACGACCGCTGCTATAAATTGCGCAATTCGATTTTTTGTCCACGTTCCACGCATACGAGATTATTTGTTATCCGTCGGCTTACATTTTTCTTTATCACTCTGCCTCATCTCAAATCAAAGTATGTAAATCATCTTCGACGCGAAAACTTTATAACGAACGATTTCAAAAATGATATTGAAAAAAAAAAATTAATTATGAATTTATCACAAACTTTCATCAAAAAGATTTCGTCCTCTTTATCGGCGCGATAACCTTCACGTGATGAAATCGCGCTGTTCTAGAAAGATATAGGTTCACGGTCAGAGCTCGTGTATAGGAACCCGTTTCTTCCCACTTTATACTGCGACGCAACGACACAGCGCGATATCAATGAATACGGGCAAACTGGACTGCATGCAGACGCACGCGGGCAGCGCGCGAGCAGACACGATTTTAATCGACAGATCGTAACGAGGCGGCCTCATTAGCAGCCGGTTGCCCTTACGACTTTGATAATTATCCGCGAGCAACCGGTCGGCGCAGTAGTATCGCGCCAGATCTGCCCGTACCGTGGACAACGATACGGAAGAGAAGGAATATTCGTTCACTCGATGGATGCATCAACGTGGGAATTTTGTAGTCGTTAACGCGCCGTCGTTAACCAGCGGGGGGAATTTTTAATTTGGCGGGAGGACAGAATTATACAGCGGCGCGACACGGCGCGGCGTTCGTACGCGGCGATAACGGCGGCAGCGCCGAGAATCCGTTTCGAGAATCCTCGCTCATTATACGATCTGCAAACATCGGCAGCTCGTTAATTCTTAATTTATGAACTGCGAAGGACCGCCGGTATGACACCCGTCGCGATTTGTTCCGGCTCGTGGTAAATTTATGAGTTGCGTAATTATCGCCTTAATGGAATTCCAGGCGCGGTGAACGTTCGCGTTAACGCCGAGAACGGATGGAAAATTACCGCCGACGAATCCATCCTCTCCGGTCGTATTGGTTTCTGATCTCCCGTCCTTAACGTTATTAATATTCGTGCCACGTATAAATCATTATTACCGCATTTTATTTTCCATCTCGTGATCAACGTATGTCACACCAGAGCCTGAGTTCCTGATCGTCGTGTGTAATTAGTATCGTCGCGTTTTACAAGAATCAAATCAAATTTTTTGAACAGCGGCTCGTAAAAAGGATAACAAAAAATCCGCGATATAATATCCTCCGCGAGCCGGATAATCATAAAGATTCTACCTGATATAGTTTAACGAGTTCGAGCGAGTCGCGAGAGAAGGGGAAGCGATCTATTACGTTGACGTCTATGTCAGGTTAGTAAGACGGAAGAGACTAATTAGAAATACGTAATTCAACTCTCTTCTACGTCACAGAGAATCGCATCTTTTGATGCGCGCGAGCGGCTGGTTTTAAAAAGATATAACAATTATTTGGAACAATGATTAAATTTTTATATTGTTTGGAAGAGTATAAAAATGGGATCGTGCATTTACTTTAACAAACTATTATCTCTGAACTTGTAGGCGCGACACCACGTGATACCAGGATCGTTTTGACCCCGAATGCACGTTGGAAGGTTAAATACACTTGGCCGAGTGGAAGTTCCGCCACGGCGATGACTGGAAAACACCGTTGCGCTACGTGGGCCTCGACATGAAAGTGAGATAGTGATCCGACAACTTTAATTAACTTTGACATTGCCGCTGTAATTACAGGCGTCATTAAAAGCGGGGGCATTGTAATTGAGTTAAGGAAAGCGATTTGTACCCGCGGACAAACGGGAAAGAGCCCTGGACTCGTCCCCAACTTCCCGAGATTGCTATTATAGCTTCATATTTGTTTTGCATCTCGCATTCTCCAGAAAATTTTGGTTTTAAACGCCAGAAATGAGACCTATCATCGATTGAATGAGTGCAAAGTGCGTTATATTTCACGTAATATACAATATATATAAATGACATATTGCAAATTCATATCGCTTCGCCCAAAAACATCTTCGGTCAGGTATAAAATATAATTCTTCCTTTATTTTGCATTCCTTTTATTGGGCACTTTTTATTTATGCCCACTTGCCGCCCACCGCAGATGCATTTGCAGAGAATTGCAGTATACATCGCTGAGAATCGTGCACGTCCAACGGCGTAGGAAACGCGCATCCTTCAATGCAACGCCGCATCTTGATTTGCCGCCGTACCCGCCTCCCCCGCCGCGCCGCCGCCCTCGGAGCACTTTCAGCGTTACCCCGACAATCTGCCTCCGATCTCGCGGGGTCAAGAGGATTATTTTATGAATATGCATAGGGCCGCCACTCATACATATACATGCGCGAGTAATTCATAATGGTCCACTCCCCCACCCGACGTCCGACGCGTCCGCATTAATATCTAGTTTACTCTCGCGTCTCGCCCGGGCGTTTCTCCGCGGGGTGATAGTGGAGAAGGAGGAGAAGGGGGAGGAAGAGGGGGAGGCAGGCGAGGAGGAGGGTGCGCGTTTTAAGTGGCTTGTCGACACTGTATGACAGAAACACGGTTACCGCGGGGCCGGTGTAACGTCGTTTTCGGTGTAACGTCGCTTATGAATAGTTATCGCACGCGAGACGAAGACGGATCAAAGCGAGGCCGCGCGAGGATGTGCAATGCCGTCATAGCCGCGCGGCGCGTCCCTGCGCGTGCGTAGCACTCTGTAAAATATTACCGTTATTTTATTAGATTGTTGATAGGGCGGGGTTTCGTAATCCCTTATTCTTTCAGATCGCGTGCTCCGACAGGAAATCATTCTCGTTGAGCCAATATCGTTTTTTATTATAATAAGCGAAGCATGCTGATAGGTGAAGAAACACGACTCGTCGGAAACACCAACTGTGTGATTACGAAATTTGATACCACCAACGTCAACAAATTTATCATACAATTAATCTACTAATCAATCTACCACTTTTTATAACGTATAAAGAGTAATGCGTATAATAATAAATTAGTAATGCGTAACAATCTTTTTTTTATGTTTTTCTTGCATAATTTCCTCCTGTATTTTTATCTCCCACTCTCTTTATTCAGTCTATCTAAATTTCTAAAAATATACGTGTTTATGAGCATTATTTATAATATATGTGAATAACATGCCTATTGTGACTTTATGTGAAAACATTATCATACGTAAATAGCTTATTGCATGGGAAAAGATTCATCGTATACATTAACGCACAATTACTGATCACGCGCGAGCATAACAGAATTGATTTATTGGATAGAGAGCAAAGTATCTTTGAATTTTTACATTAGAAATGCGTATTCATGCCAAATCATTTGCGAATGTTGTGAGTTATCTATTGTATCATTCATAGCTTCGAGCTATGCGCGATAATAAGATAAAGTATTATTTCCCAGCGTAATAACAATAGCAATTATTTATAGCTTTGATTAATTTGATATTCTAATTAAAATTAAATTCTTGCAAAACATTTTTAAGCATATTGTCCTTATGTGGTTTTCCGTATAAAAACTATGTTAAAAAAGATCAGTGCCTATCATCAATGTCTATTTTTAGCGTTCTCGTTATCTTTCCTAAATAATAATACCAGTCACATTATAACGCAGACGATAAGGGAAGGTTTAGTTAACCGCGGTTTAGAGTTAATCGAGGGACACTAAGGCCGGCTCATACGCGCAATTAACCGAGGCGCGAGCTTCTCGGTACTTAGGCAGTCCGACGTTAATTCCAGCGGGCAACTACGCTATCATCGACAAAGTATCCATTTCCCAGTAATACCGCGTGCCGCCTTCCTGCGGTAGTATAAACCCCCGTTGTAATCTCTACCTCTTTCTCTCTCGAACTCCCGTAGCGGATTAACCACGGCGCGTTCGCCATCCCCGTAATTTCACGGATCTACCAGAGCTGAGTAATCTCGCGCGTTCCGCGGGGCGCGTTTCGGACCTCCGGAAAAATTGGCGAATACGGTAGCGAGACGCGGGGGGAGCCGGACACACCGCCGCGTTCAGCCGGCGGCGGTGGTGTCGGAGACGCCGTGTCGTCGCGGTCGTCGTCCATTACGGGCGAGGAGGATCCGCGCTTTCCGCATCGCACGTATGCGCGCCCCCGTTAAGTATACACCGCGCGCGGACGTGCGAGCGCGTACATCCGCGCCCCGCAAAACGAGTTCTCCTCTATCTGTCCGCCGGGGTAAAATAAATAAATGGCGTTGCGTAGCGCGGCGCGATGCGGCGCGGTCCTCCGCGTCGGGGGCCCCTCCTCTCCTTCCCCGCTATACAGCCACCCCGCTCTCCTCCCGTGTACCCGCGCGCATACCGGGTGTTCACATCCGTGAAAACAGGCTTCGTAAATATGCACGTTTTATGCATCAATACCATGCCGGTGCTCCTTCTCTTGCCTGCCTGCCCCCCTTTTTTTTGCTCTCGCCTCGTCCTGCTCTCCCGCTCTCGGTGTGCGTCCGTCCGGCGCGGCGCGGCGCGGTGCGGTGCGGTGTACGCTGCGGTGCGGTCGAAGGGTGAAGCGGGGCCATGTATAATTCAAGAGGCGTACGTAATTCTTAACGATAATAGAATCGATAGTCAGTAGTTCGATTTCATGCAAATGGCAAACGGGAGTTCTTCTTGCCCAGTTTCTTTTTGCCGTGCTTTTTGGCCGATTTTCTTAGAATAGATGCGCTGCTGTAGTGCTTGTTAATGTCGATTATCAACCGATCTTTATCGACATTTTTAATCCGCGCTCGCTACACATTTAGCACTAAATGCGGGTATTGAACAATCGCCCCGTATTTACGTTGCGGCAACGCATTTAATAAACGTATAGGGAGAGCGATATTTAGCGCCAAACACGCCATCATGTGCGATGTCCCATATGCTCATCATCTCCATCCCTCCCCTCTCAATCAAAGGGGCTAGAAATTAAAAAGGCGTTTCTTGCTGGATGACGCTTTTCAATGTGCCGCGAAGAAATTAAAAAGATAATTTCAGACTGGTTACGCGGAGGAAGACGATAGACGTATCGTGAAGATAAAAGTGATTGAACCGCGCACAGAGTATCGTCGTGATAAAATATACATCGTATAAAATCAGCAATCAAAGGATAATGCAGGTTATCACAGAAAAAGTGACATTAATTGTTTCTAGCAAGCAGTTAATAATCCAATGATTTTGTTAGTATTTGTAAGCAAGAACGTATTCAAATGCAGATTATATACAAAATCTATAATTAATATCCGGATGGTAATATATTTTTTAATAATTCGATTGTTTAGAATAAAGTTGATGGCGTTTATATCAATTTCACACAGCAGAGAATTTTCCTTATTTTTTTTTCTTCTCAAAAACAAGCCAATTAAGATTTGTAATCTTAAATACGTCGAATGATTAATTCCGATGAATCTATAATATTGAGATATGTCGAAACAAATCATTATTTTTTATAAAAATCTGTCTGCGTCAATCGTAAAATATAAAAACCGCCATATTTCAGAGTTCAAGTATCTTATTAGACAGATCGTATCAATCTGGACTGCCATGTAATTATAATAATACGTATAAAGTGTAATAATGTCCTAGGCGACGACATTTCCGTTATGACACATACTTCAAAAAATTTATGAATCAAATCTGCAATGTATAACTATGCGATTATCAGCGTTGATAAATGCGAATAAGTCTCAGACACACGTGTAACACTCCATACATTTGTCGTGTATATTACTCGCCACGCATTGAGTAAATTTATGCTTAATGTATGCCCAACGTAATGTGTTACGTCGAGTACTAACAAAATATACATTTACATTACACGTAATATTACATCCGTTATTATTTTTAATGACGACGCATCGTGTCGCATCGCCTTTTATGGGATTGAAGTTACTTAATTACAATTAATACAATGCAAATGCAACGCATTTTCTCGCCGTTTGTTTGGAGGGATTCTTACCCGCAGCACACGGGCTGCCACTGTCTCGTGCGTGCCAGATCTGCGTGACCAGACACGCAACTGGCATTTTCACGGGAATTCACAAGGACGAAAAGTGCGGGCATCAGCCGGCACCACTGATTGAAAGCCGATAATTGTAGCTGTACATCCGCCACGACACCGATCCACTGTTCATTTCATTTGTTCTTAATTTATGTGAAATTTAGCGCAATCGATCGTTTAAAGAGTGAATTCTGCACTTGGTAAAAGAAAACGTATAATTCTAGGTAACGACACGCCAAAAAACATTCGAGTAACAAATCCATAGTTGAATGTAAGCGCAATGGCTTTTGGCTCGTATATGAAATTATAATCGCTTCGGCAACTTCATTAGAAATCTCGCGCAAGTAACATTTTTCTCGTTAGTCCTTTAAAAGCCGCCTGTCGCAATTTAAATTCCTTCCTTTATTTCGCCTGGAAAACGACGAATACGAGGAAGGATGAAACTTTGAAACGTCAGCTGGATCACTACGGGCCGGGGCTCCAAGTGCGAAGTTTCATTCTCTTCGAAGGGAAAGAGAGAGAGGAAATAATTTTCAGCGCGTCCTTGAGGAAGGGGGCATTTGTCCTCCCACCCGCCGACGGGCCCTTAATGGGTTTTTAGTCGGGGCCGTAAAACGCATTAAAACTCGTACCGATGACGAAGGAGGAGGTCCCTCCTTGCCAAAAATCAGGCTGTGCATCAAGACTTCTCCCCCCCCCGTCTCGGTAAATTCGCAGCACAGTGGTACTTAACGCTCTTGGACTTGCCTGACGAGGAATCACAAACTTTTTGTGTTAATTACTGCATTAATTGCTTCGCCGCCAATATATTGCCTTTCTAAATGAGATTTTGATGTGACATAGTATACGCGCATTTACGTAATATAATCCATACGAGAGTTTTCAAGTTATAAATATTATATTTGTAAATGCGTAAGCTACTTAAGTCGATGATATAACTATATATATTTTGTGAAAAACATTCTGAATAAACGATAGATAAATTTAAAAAAATCGTATATATATGAATAAATCTATAAATAAAAATCTTTAAAGAAAAATATTAAACTTAGAGTTTTTCTGCTACTTTTCGAATAATACAAGATTCAATATACAACGAGAGATAGACACTGTGATATCGAATGAAAAATACTCATTATTTATACTGCTGATTAAACATTTCCAGTATAATGTCCATACTCATAATTCATCGCATAATTAATGAAATAATGTAAAAGATTGCAGACAGTTAATTGCAGACTCTAAACGGATAAAGTGAGACATACATAATTATTTATATTGATTAAGTCGTTGGAGTTACGGATATAAAAAGGATTAATATTTCAATTAGCAGTCCAGACGATTTTTTAGCACTATTGATGGAATACGAGCGAAATGCCGCTGCAAGATCGAGCTTCTAAGGTTTATAAAAATATAAAAAAGCTATAATATAAAAGTATAAAAGTATACTAATATGGAAGATAATAAATACAGTTTTCGAATAAAAAATTATACAATCTAATATTATAAATAATGATTCAAGACAAAATTTAACGTGCTACAGCAATTACTGACTGTATATGATACCAATGTAGACGGTATGAATTGAGAAACACTGGCAGGACCATTGTGGGCGTACCTCGACACATCCTATATACCTATAGACATTATATACTGCTATTCGCTTTTCGTGCTTAGGCGCAG
This sequence comes from Wasmannia auropunctata, assembly GCF_000956235.1. Lineage (NCBI taxonomy): Eukaryota > Metazoa > Arthropoda > Insecta > Hymenoptera > Formicidae > Wasmannia > Wasmannia auropunctata. Next base: position 2,133,705 of record NW_012026890.1, read on the forward strand.
TCCTGCGGCCTCGCCAGTACCCAAAACTGCCGCAGTAAGGCGATACTAATTTTCTATTAGGACGTGAATGTGGCAAAAACCGCTGTTATTAGGTGATAAAAATAGAAATATCGACACCGTTTACCCAAAACAAGGGAGGTTTACACCTGTCTCACACTCTATAAACTTCATAAACTAGGAAATTTATGTATCAATAAAGATGATTTTCTACACTTGATTATCAAGTAAAAATAAGTAATAAAATTGTTTACATTAATTCCGTACAAAATTTGTACATGTTATTGCATATTTTATATGTAAATTTTTATTTTATTATTAACATTTGTTAGTCAATAGAATTTATGTCTCTTTGCTTTTACTTAACTCCTTAAGCATAAGAATGATACGTCGGATTTTTGAATTAACGCATTTTCCCGGAAAGGGATGCTTACACGCATCAGCCGTTAAGCATCGTACCCAAAGAGAAAAAGTTAATCCAGGGAACTGGTACCGGTATTAGCGCTGCCTATTTCGTATAGCGCGCCGACTAAGACCACAGAGTCTCGGCGTACTATTGAGTCGTTAACGTTCAGTGTTATTCCGAGCATTATTGGCAGCTCGTAATTAAGCAAGTGTCTGTTAATAGCTCGTTAAACCCATGTCTACGATACGTCGAATCTCCGTGGCATCTTGTTACATTGCTTTGTATTACTTTCGTCAAGCCGCGGTATTTTTAGACCGCTGCACACAAAATGAATCTCTATATCCCAAGTACGCAACAGCTCATCAAAACCGAATTACTTTGTTGTCGAATAAATAATAAATTATGGAAGCCGTAAGATGCATGGACAAGCCTTTTCATCTTGTAACTTTACTTCACCGTTATTTTCATAATAAGCCCGTGTGAACACAAGCAATACAGTGATTTCAATTTTCATTCTATACCTCATCAAATCCAAAAATCCCACTATTTCTCTAAATAAAATCTCATTGAAAGAAACAGCTGTCGTCGACACTCAACGATCAACTTCTGAAGCTTTTGCATTCCGCTTTCTAATGAGAGGATCGTCGTAGAGTATAAGTAGGTAATCCTTCCTTTGCCGTGAGGGATTTATAGGATTTAATCGGCATGACATATACTGGCAAACGAGACGCCGCTTTTACTCGGCGCGCGGTAAAAGTTCATATCCGCGAACGGAACAAGGAAGTGTGTGCGAGGTGCCGCGAGTAGAAAAGGAACTCGCGCGTATGCCTGAAGTATACGTAGGCGTGCCGCGAAGTGTTTCGCCTCGCGAGAAGAGGACCAGAATGGCTTTCACCAACGAAAGAGGAGCACGACGCATCGCTCGTTCCCGCATAATTTCCCTGCAATGTTATCAGATTGTCCGGTTCTCGAATCGTCATTCGTAAAAAGAGAATCCGAATTTCCGTGTCCGAAAGTTATTTCGACCGCGCTCCGTTTAGAGTGTATTTGTACATTTACGGAAAGAATGATTTTGTTGAGAGGTCTACAAATTTTGTTAAAAACAGATCTAAAAGTAATTTTTTGTTGAATCATCAGAATAATTTGTTGGAATGTTAAAACTGATAAGCATTGCTATAAAACGTTTTAATGTTCTATAGCAATTATTTTGACTTTCGCACAAAATTATTTTGATTATTGAACAAAAATTATTTTCAGTTCTGGATTCAGCAAAATTGTTCTTTCTTGTGTTGAGAAAAAAGTCTGGTAGCTACCATAAATGTATTTTGTTTAGTGTATTGGTGTAACATTTAGTAAATATAAATATTATAACAATAATAATCAGCCATTTGGTAATAGTTACTATAAAATATTATTAATATTTATAGAAGTAAAATTAGCATTTAATTGCATTTGATTATTAATCAACTTTTGTTTGAAACTATTTTATCAAAGCTTCAGTAACTAGGGGTAATCTTGTAATGCTTGATTATTATTATCAAACTTTTTTCTCAGTGTATAATTTTTTAGTGCAGTAGTTAGCGGATATAGACATTAACAAAACATAGATACGTTTGAAAAGATACCGATCACGGATTGGATTTTCCATTGTGGAGCATACCGTTAGAAATTGTGCCATTGTCACCGTCGCCGTGCACGGCGATTACTATAATTATGAGATTATTACAAGATTGAAGAATATTTTCTTTTCCTTGAATGAAAATCGGTGTTTTAGGTGGAAAACGGTACAACCTGCGCGTAAAGCCTGACGTTACCGCGACGCTAAATCGATACTCTTCCGTCACTACGGCTATGCTTTATTCAACGAACTTAACAAAAGATACACCCAGCAGTAAGATAATGCGAGTGTTCTCCTATAGTGACCAAAATAGAGCGTATCCGAGCCGAAGTCATTCCCGGCTTGGCGAGACTCGATGATCGGCGGAGCGGTAGGGGGTCGAGCGGAAAAAACGCGGACGATAACGAAACTTGTCAGAGCCCTCATCTTTCGCATAATTTTCCACTACGTTTTTCACGTCGCGTATACCGCAAAAGCGCAACGTTCGCGGCACTTGGAACTTGAAATTCCTGTTCCCAACGTGTTTGTGTGATTTAACGGCATTTAGCTGCGCGCTACTTTTTCGACCCTCATGCACGATTCTCCCTTCCCTCTGCCCTGATTTTTAATTACATAAACGCACGGTTCTAGCATGCTTCAACAAATTATTATATCATTCAAGTACTTATATACGCTCTCCCAGACAATTTTTCCTACAATTCGATCTGTTAATACATATTATTACCATCATCATTATTATTATCGCTAACTAACGAGTTTGTTAGAAATATAATTATAATCCACGGTTTTATATACCGGTTTACCAGCACGCGGCGTAGTGGAAAAGCCGGCGGCGCGAATTACATAAAAGTCGTGGATATAGTATATATGCGAGTTTAGTGCGCGAACGCGCGAAAGAGCGAGAGGAGAAATAAGAGGAGAGGAGAGAAATTGCAGGAGAAACGTGTAAATTGCATCGCGGGTCGCGCGATACCGATCTAACGCGGTCCTGTGTAACGCCGTATTAGAGCGTGTACAGGCCGATTGAGCGGCACTGATCCAATCGATTCGCTTATATAAATCAGCGCGCGCGTCGTGTTGGTATCCCGACACACATTAGGCCAGCAGTTTGTTTCCTTCACACGCCGACCGGCACATATTTTCGCTGTCTACCTTTGTTCATGCCAATGCAATGCGGTTTCATCGAAGTATAGATTATACTCTCGTATATATTCTCTGATAACTCAATTACATTGTATACGTATATGTATACGTATGTAAATATTCCATTTGTATATGTATGTGTGCATTCATCGCGAATAATTCTTAAAATAAAATATGTACATTAAGGTTAATTAATCTTTCTACTAATTAACTTTCCTATTTATACAGATAAAACAAGTTTGTATAGATAAGATGCTGTGTTACACACATTAATTAATTTATATATATATATATATATATATATATATATATATCTTTACTGGCTTTTCTTGTAAATAATTTCAGTTAGACATTAAATCTGACAGTAATGAACTGCTAATATAGTAACAGAATAGCAAAGGAATGGAATTATATGGTTATAATTCCGTATTCAACCGCAGCTAGAACGCTCAACACACAATCATCATTCTTAGTTGATATTGTAAAATTAAAGCAGTACGAAAATCAATAAGTGAAACTTTATGTCGGTTAAGTTAATTAAATATTTAAGAAGGGATCCGACGCTTCAGAGGGACGGATGGGGAGGTGGGATTGATATGACCACACGAATGTAGAGCGTGTGCATTTAAATTACCGCGGGGACCACAATTGCACGTGGAGTAGTCAATGGACGATTACGGAGGTGGGAAGTGAAACGTGTGATTCACGCCACGATACATCTCACAAAACCAATCTACGCACGGATGAAAAACGATTATCATTATCCCATCGATTATGCAAAGTTTCAACGTGAGGAATTCTATCTATTTTTAACTGGCGTCCTTTAGAAACAAGTGCGTATTTAAAATTACAAGCGTTTCCTAGACGAGGATGAATGGCAATGTAAAGAGGTATTTATCCCCGTACTATTCCGACTCAATAGTACACGCGCTGTTTAGAAAAAAAAATTCGATGAGCATTAGTTTTATTCATGTATTTATTCCGCGTTCCAACGCGCTCTTACGTACCTCACTGCGTTCGATCTCTGCGTTTATCGATCATCAGCGTGGCGCTTGACGGAAATCGCGCGCGCGCGCGTATCCGGCGCGATTGAGCGGCACTGGTCGCGGCGAGCGGATTCGCGCGCGAGACTATAAATCAGAACGATCCGTACAGTGTACGTATCTCTCTTTCCAGAATGCGGCGGATTTCTTGGCTCGCCGGGCGCGGATAGGCCGCGATCGCGGCAGCGAGAGAGGTCGGTCATAAATATTCACGCTCGACATGCCGGCGTACACATGTGCACGAGCTCGCGGGTCTAAGACACGGGTCGGTACCGTCGGTAGAAACCGGAGGATCTTACCTCTTAGCCGCTTCTGCGCCTCTATACACGTGTCTCGCGCGCGTGGATATACACTTTAAAGCTCTCTCTCTCTTTCTCACTCTCTCATCTGGTCGATACGCGCCACCTCGCTCGCCTTCTTCCCTCTTTGCACGACGAAACGGAATCATCATACAATTATTGTCATAATAATTGTTTACCGCGCAATTACTGCACGGTGATCTGTTAAACGTTACGCGTCAGTTACCTGAGCGCGCTCTCATTAATCGAGCACGTATATTGGATCTCACGGAAAAGAGAGGATACGCGATAGAAAAGAACGATCGGGAGAATGAAGAAGCCAGGAGGAAATGTCGATAGATTAATCGTCGCGATAGCCAACGGTTTAATTAACCGTCCGAGCGCGATTTATGCCAGGCCGCCGCGGATAGATATGAAAAATTCGCTTTATCGCGATCAACGGATCGTCTAGTCGAGCGAGCGCCGATGTGCGTCGGTCCATAAAAGGCGTTCAGGAATCTATTCGGTCAATATCACGATGCGTTATTACGATCGAAAGTATTATGTGGATCAACATCGACGAAATACGCTTGTATACATGAACGATTTATTCAAAAAGTGTCATTCATTTTTCATGTTATTCCACTTACGTCAGCATATATTATCCTTAAACGATATATTAAATGCCTTTATTATCAATTAACACGAAATTACTGCAATCAATAAGATCATTCATCAATAGTTGATCGATCGACTTGCATCGTGTTATTGTATATACACGTGCAAAAATTAGGAATTAATATTAGCCAGGATATAATAGTGTCGGATAGATATGTAATTTTCGTAATGGTTTTTACTTTTAAATTTTAATATTAATTACACGTCGAACACATCCCGTGCAAAAAAAATGATTGTAATTATTCACGCCATTACTTTACCACCATATTATTGAATCTTCATCAATATTACTTCCGCACATATAATAACGTGCGCATAAAAATGTACGAGAGAAGCGACGATGATGTATCAAAATCATTTTTCCTGCGCTAAACACTACCCGTCAATTGTAGGTCATTTCCATGACTCGCACGAATTTGCATAATACTTTGCATTCGCTGGTCTCTCTAGGTATAAATACCTTACTATGTTATACATAATAATCTTAGGACTTTCCGCTTATATGCGTTTTACATCGTGCCGATTCAGCACTCGAGAGGGGGAACAAGAAAAAGACGAAAAAAAAGACTCCCAGCGGAACGTTGCTCGTTAATTACAACTAAGCCGAGATTAATAGGTAAGGCTCGACTCGGCGCTTACGTAATAAACAACGCATGTGTACTTTGCTGCGACGGATGTACCTACAATAGACGATGTCGCGTTCGTTCATCATTCGCATTTTTCCGCGCGCGACCGATGCCACGCGTTATTCATTAGCGACATTACTGTCTCGTGGTTCATTCGTAATGCACATTGCTCTCACTTTCTTGCCTCATCACGCTTGAATTCCGCGTCGCGGAATAGAATTTCATGCGATGCCTCACTTCGCACGTTTTTACGTGATCGTCAAAAATTTTTCAATATTTCTATAAAAAATTTCGGTTGAAACGTAAATTGTTAACTGCAATCGAACCTGATATAAAACCGTCACATGTTGCACGTATAGTCAGACGTTGTTGTTGAAACTTTGCATTTAATATCGGGATATTATTTGAAGCCTTAGATATATCTAGATATATCAGATATATCTGTAAATGATACTGCTACAAATGATGCAGCTATTTGTCTGTTTACTTTATCAGACGCTGAAAGACTAGTTGAGATTTAATCTCATGAGGAGTAACAGACGACAGATGATCAAAAGCCGCGAGTATAGCGATAGAAAAACCGTTTTAAAGCGATTGGAAGGATTTTGCGAATTAAACACACCTTATATCCATCTTCGCGCGAACCTAGCTGAAACGAAATAAATGATAATCCGCCTTCTGCCGATGCGAATCGAGCGGCAGCTCAGGAAATGACGCGCAAATGCACCGTTGCCCGCGTGCGTTCGCCTAGGAAGCCGAATCGTTATGCATAGCAGGCAGTTCGATCTTCTCGATAGATACGCTCGTGCTCTTCCTATATCAATCTTCGATTAATCTAAATTTATCTAAAAAAAAATGTACATATATATTATGACGGCATACTTGATAACGAGAAATAAAATATTAAACGTTAACGAGACGTAACTTATCGATAAGATTTCTAATAATCTCGTTAAATGTAGATAACTGAATAGAACTCGGTGCGATTGTATCCGCAATCAAATTTCGCGATTGAATCGGCGCCGTTAATCAGTCGCTCCTCTCGAACGTTTGCGTTCCGAATTACCAATCGGAGTCAAAGGACTTCCGGTCCTTCCTATCCGATGGAGTCGAAAGGGCCGGATGCGCCGTTCGTTCGCGACCTTACGCAACCGCGCGCGTATACATTCGCACGCACACGACCGCACGCCTCCGCGCTCGCGTATCGTCGATTCGGATCGGAGGGACCGAGAGCCGGTCATAGAAAGACGAGGAAACCACGGAGGACAGAACGGAATGGACTACGCGCTACGCGCGTGTCCGTATGGTGGAAGCGGGGAATCGGGCTTACGTAATTTCTTCTTCTCGGAGTCGGGTCCGGGCGAGCGCGTATGCGTGTGCACGTATAGAGCGGGATGCGCGCACACGCGCGCGCGTGCGTTGCCGCGGACGCATGACTCCTTGCGGATCCATTATTTCGCAGAAATCTGACAACTGGTTCATTAACGCGTTCGCCGCTTCAGCGATCCACGCCGCCACAGACCTATTACGCCATTTCGGACGACGAAACCTGGAGACGATCTTTGTCGGCTACTATTGGCGCCGTCAGTATTTCGCCGGGGGGGCCAAATGGACTCGAGCAAAATATTTTCTGTGACCTCTTAAACTTACAAATTCCAATTACGAATAATTGTAATGATTCTATCATTTTTTCCCCTGAGAATATTATGACATTAATAACAAAGTATTCTGAAAAATATTAACTATATATAATAAAGAATATTTCGTAATTAAAATTGGAAACTTGATATAAAATCTTTGAATTTGCATCCATTTGATATCAATCTATTACTTTCGTTTCAATAACTGTTCTACTATTCGGTGAATACGAAATATTATAATTGATCTAGGAAAAAGCACACTCATATCAACACGGAGACTTTAAGCTATTAGTCGTATCAGAATGACAATGCGTTAATCAGTCATTGACGCTACGAGTCATACCACTTATGACTAGCATCCTATGTGATTCTTGAAAGAGCACGTACTAGTTCTCCCAGCTTTCCATCATTCGATGAATCCGATGATCGCACCAGGATTCCAGTCATTCAGGAATTCGTATCGCATACAATGCCGCCGCATTATTCCGCGTTTTTCAGACCCCCCGCTCGGGAGTTATTCTCACAAGAACCAGAATCCCCGCATCTAACGAGTCTCACTTACAATTATTCCAGAGCGTACGTGAGTGCGTGGAAAAAAAGTGATCTACCATCTTGATCGTGTCTCAATGCGCGACGAAGATCTCAAATAAATTTTCCTTTCACAAAGAATTCGCAATAAACGACACTTTTAGCTAATTATTACGACACAAATATTTATCAATATAAATATGCGTTTTCCTCTTTTCTTTCTTCTACATTTGCTACTCGGAACCTAATTACATAAAATTTTGACATCGCTCGCGAAATAACAAACAAAATATTCTTTCAAAATTTATTCGATTTATTTAAAAGAGAAATTCGAAACGCGTTATTACACGCAGCGTTGCGATACTACAGGTATAAGTATGGAGAGAAAATGAAGCCTTCATATACGAAAGAAAAAAGGAACACGAGAGCGATCGGTAGTCGAGACGGAGATGTAACACACTCTTCCACAGAACCACCTGTAGCTACTGGTACTCTTTCCACGTGCTCCGTTCGTGTTCTCCGGCACCATGACACGCAATGTCGTTAATAATAACGCGCCCGCTCGCACGTTATTAGGCCTGATAACGACGTCTATCTCGGCCGATCCCGGCTACCAACGTATCGAATAAAACGTAACTACGTCGGCTTAAAGGATCGTTCAACCTCGGCAGGTGTAGCCGGTTGGGAACTTTGCAGTTTCAAAGTGGCAATGTGTGTACATTGCTACATTTCTTAAGATCGATTATCCGACCATCATGCACTAGTAAAGGAAGAAATGGGTCATCTGGTTTGACATGCCGATATTTTCAAAAGCTGCGGGTAGTCGATCGAGTGGACTTTATTGTTACCGATGGGACATCAACATTCCCATGTTTGATGAATAGATAACACCCTCATTCTGTTCTTCACATAGGCGACATAAATTATAAAATTATAACATCAAGAAAATTACATTATTTATCGATATTTCTCACGCAATCAAGCTTAGAAGCTAATATCGCGCTTTATAAATAAGGTTACTATTTTTATACTGCACTATTATCTAATGGCAATTTTAGTACTATTAACATTTTACAAAACTATTACGTATATCGCGAATCACATGACAAGTTCCGAGAAGTGACAGCGAAGTTCCCGAGATGAATCATATTCGGGAAGCTATGAGAGGCGCATCGTGTGACGGAGCGCTGTAAGCGTGTTTTTTTGTATGAGAGAGAGAAACAATGTAGCAATGGCTGAAATAATTCCTCGAGTTTCCCAACAAAGAATTTGCAGCGACAAGAGGCGGGTAGGGAAGGAACGAAGGCCGAAGGAAGACAGGCGTGACTCCGCGTATCCTCCGAGAGCGCCGAGGGCCCCGCGGAGGCTGCGAGGAGGAAAATCCGTGGAAGACGTAGGTGGCACTGTGATTACGCGAAAAACCTTCTACCTGCGGAGCTAAGATGGACCGACACGCTCGAGGGAGCCTCTGACGCGTCGTATCCGCAACTGCGCTCTTACGCAACGCTCGCGCGCCGCGGCACCTCTCTAGCTCCGCGTTATTGTTGCCTTCGTTGCCTATCGTCTGTTCCGAGTGTCGTCGTCGTCGTTGTTGTCGTCGTTGCCCGTCGTCATGTTCATCATCGTCATCCAGTCGTCGTACGGGGAACCGCGATTACTCAGCAGTACGTCGTGCGGCGTCGCAAAACGCGATAAATGGATATTATTAATGTCAGATAACGATATACATATATATATTTTATATATATATATATATGTATGTGTATTGTATTCTCGCGGCTGCGAAAAGGATCTCGAAAGAGCGGCCTTGAAGTACGTAGTTTAATGTGGCGCAGAAGTAATATGACGTAAGAATGTTGACACGGAAATGCATTAAGGAAACAATACGCTACAAGCAGTCATTGTAGTTATTCTTCGAATTTTATGTATCCATTCACGTGGATCTCGATTGATTTTGAACTTGCTTTAGGAGACTCTGACACCCTGTTAATCGTGAATTAGTTGAGAGCCGGCGAATCGGTTGAGGCACGAGTCGAGGAAGGAAGGAGAAGCTGCCGGGCTCGCCTTATACGAGGCGCGAATCTCGCGGCATGAAATCGCCGCGACGAGAGAAAACCTACGGGGCCTTATAATGGGTCGGGGCCGGGTGGGTTCTCAGGACGAGCCACGGGGAGAAAGAGAGAAAGAGAGAACAGGTGTGTGACGTCAGGTGGGCAGTACTTCAGGGCCGCGCGCGAATGAGGCTCCACTCGCTACTTTTCACTGAAACAGATCGTCGGTCAAACGGCGCCGCCGCGCGCCACATCGTGCTGCAACCTCGTGCACGTACATCTCACGGCCGCATTTCGGTTTCGGTACCGAGCAACATTGTTACCAATAAAAAAAATTACATCATCTCGATGAGCGAAAGAACAATGCAGAATTATCTCTCAGTTTAAAACTCTACCACCTTGAGGGCCTGTGAAGGCAAAAAGTATAGTTCGAAAGATATTTACGTCGCATTGTCGACTGAATGTATAAGTCGATATTAAAACTGATATTGCTGCAATTAAAATCTTTCTTATTTTGTAATCAAAAAGGAAAAAAAAAGATTTAAGATTTAAGATTAAAAATACAATTTTCAAAGATATTATTCAGATAAAGCAATCAGGAGATACGGACGTAACCTTTGTAAAATAAATAAAGTATGAAAATAAATTACTTCACTTAAGATCTTGGCAACAGTGTGACACAACCTTAAGGGTAGTACAGGCAGTTCGAGGACGTGCACATCGCGCGCGAAGAATGCAATCGCCGTGGCATCACCGGGCGCGGAGGGACGAGCGGATATGAGCATCATGCACGAGCCGGTGCCGGTGGGAGAAGGACGCGAAGCTGCGCTTGTAAATTATGTATGAGAGTGTACTCGCAGGGGATTACATAATGGCTTGTTTACGGTCGAATGTAAACAGCGATCAATGGAACGGCGGCGATCGTCCATCGGCGATCGCGATAAGGGATTCGCCCGCGACTTATGTATATTCCGGAGACGCGCGGCACGTGAGTCGCGCCGCGCCGGGGCAAAAATCGAATCGCTCGGGTCCACGGGATCGATGGAAAATGCATCGCGCGCGGATCTCGGCCGATGGCTTTATTAATTATTTATGTCGATCGGTCTCTGCCCTTTGAGCGAACCCCGGCGCGGCGCTTGCCGCGCAAACGTGACACACGCGATTGCCACTCGGTCGCTCGATTTTTTTTCTCTGTCGATTCCGCTGTTGCTGTTTTTTTCTGCCGTAAATATCGTAGGTGTGAACTAGCACGTGGCGGTTGCGAGAGTCGCTGTATGGATTTTCTGAAGGGTCAACTCCCACGTAGCACGATGCTTCGAGTTGTGAGACGCATTTTTTTTTTTAAAGTGTGCGCTCGCTTAAATTATCCGATTGTTTGACGATTCGCCTTTACTAATTGTTTAATTTATTATTACTTAATAACTTTATTGCACAATTAATTGGCATTTTTTTTTGCGTCGGCTTTCATTAGTATCGTACGTCAATCCCAACTAGATGACGAAAGATAAACTTTGCAGATAAGGAGTCCTTTGGTAGTCGTAACACTTTCTAACACTGCACCACGCGGACACAAGCAAACCTGGCGGCACGCTAGGATTGCAAATTACATGAATTAATACACCCGTTTCTGCAGTGCCGTCTAGTTAGAGTTAATGAGCACTTAACACAAAGAAGCGCCCGTACGTGATCATTAATGACGGCTAATAACGCATTATCCTGTCCCAAAAAGGGATGCACGCACTAATAACAATAGATCAAACCGGAAGTCAATAACCCCTCTCACTTTTCTAATAAAATGTCCATATTATTCAAGCCGAATGCATCCGCATTACATCCTGAACATGACATAGATTTTTCCTTTTAAGTTTCAATTTCACTAATAAGCATCATTTAAAGCCTACAAATAAAAAAAAGGTTCAATAAACACGCAATTAACATTTTTATAGAGTTACAACAGCATATGCGTTAAATAAAAAATTGTGAGAGAAAGAGAAATAAACGTTTTGACGTACTCGAGTTAAAAAAATGCAGTTGTTTGACGTACTCGAACAAAAAAAATGCACTTGTTTGAACGATCAGCCGGAGCAGGAAGGAGTTTTTCGCCATTCATCTCGTCGACACCGCGAGACTTGCCACCTCGATCGATTAATCATTTTCGCCTGTTACAGTTACTTATACACACAGAGAAACCGCGTTTCGTATCAGCGTAAAAACCAGCTATCGATCTCGCGACCGGTAATCGATAAGCGGCACGTTTGGAATTTCTCCGGCGTGAGGATCTTCTCTCTCTCTCCACGTCGCGTGGGGAGTAGCTTCACGGATCGCGCGCGATTCCACGTCGCGATGCGATTAAAAGGCGCGCGCGTTCGCCTTCGAGAGCATAAAGAGAAAGGAAGTATCGCCGGGTAAAAGCCGGCCGATTCCGCGAAGTAGCCGCTCGGACTAACGAACTGTCGAAGAATCGCTCAAAATAATTTCTCGCCTGGCACAGCTGGCGCGACCGGCTACCGGTCGGGCGATTGATCATTACAACGCATTTACACGACGAGAGGTCGCGTGTTGTTTGCAGATATTTCCGCAGTCGCGAGCACGTAATTCATATTACGCGCGAAAGTGGGCCACGTACTTTCGAAATTTGAGGAATTCATTGTGTTCTTTTTTTTTACTCTTCCAATTTAAACGCGATTGTTCGCGAATGGATTCGTATAGCGGCGAATATCTGTCGAGCCTTGATCAGGCAGCTCTCCCGCGTTGTCTTATTAAATCTCAACTCTATACGGTACGCTGATTACCTCTCTCAATCTCTCAATCAATGTTAATTAAATACATATCTAGCGTTCGCGATCGCTCACTTTCATCGTTCAATACTGACATCGTGCAACCTGATAATCTGGTAGCGGAAAGTAATCATCACGTTTATATCGGTATCTTTTTGTAGTGACAGTTTTTGAGACGTGTTGAGCGGCGGCGAGCATCTCTGTCGCGCGGCGAGAAGAGATTGCGGGTAAAATAGACGCGACGCGATTGCGGTTCATCGACCGACCGATTCTGTGTGTACAACGTGAGGCTGCGCGCTGAGAATGAGAAAATCGAGAAACGCGAACAGATCGATCTCGGCCCGTTCGATCTCACCGATTTCCAAGTAATAAAATTAGAGCGCGCGCAATCGCCGGGCTCTTCCTGCCCCGACCGGACTCTTCGTCATGTCCGCGCAACGATTTCTCAGGTGGATCGCCCCGTAAGTGCGTATCTCTCTCTCTCTCTTTCTTTCTCTCTTCTTCCTCTGGCCGGCGGTATCCCTACCCTCCGCCGCGGTACCCCCGGCCCGTCTTTCTTTCTCTCGGCAGTTGCGATGCAAAAATGTAATTAAAGGCGTGCGCGCGCGCAAGCACGAGCGCGCGCGAGCGCGCACATAATGAAAGTGGATGGCGACCGGCGGCACGGCCGCTGCGAGTGAATGACGCCCGAAGGCCACGGCGCGCGGTGCAACGTGTGTGCAGTCGCGCGCTGCATGCGCGCACACGAGCGCGAACGAGCGTCGCTACGCGCGCTTCCACAGCTAGCGAGCGGGAGTTTTCTTCTCACGCGGAAAGGATAACGTGTCGCGCAATGATGCGCTCGCTAGTCGCGTAATTACGAATCGATCGACGCGGCGAATACTCAACCGCGTATGGCGCGGCTCCGGCATCGGCCGCGGATTACAATTAGAATAATGCATTAAAATTTTTTTATATCAATTACATAACAAAGGGATATTCGCGGATGCAAGTTATTTCCTCGTGGTAATGAAGATTTTATCGACAACATTTTACTATCAATCCATTATCTTAAGTAGTCGAAGAATATATGCACTAATATGTTTGAAATTACGAAATGACGATTGTTTTTTTTTTGTACTATTGCTGTTATTTTGTTCGGCAACACGCTTCGCGTGAAACGCAAGAGACTTCGAATGGTGCCGGGCGAGCGGCATGAGGAATCTACATAATGCGCTGCATAATGTGTGCGCTCGGGCGAATGTTTTTTTTTCTTTTTCTTCCCATGAAAAGTCCGGTAACACGGTGATTCGCCATGGAGGCCAAGGAAAAAAGAATTGCGTCGAATTGCGGACACCGTTGATCGCGATCGTATACGTCGAAAAATTCCGGGAAATCGACCGGAGTGCCGCGGTGCCGAAAGGAAAGGGAACTCGGATGCATCGCGATGCACGAAATTCCGTTCTATGACGAGAAACGCGGTTACGCCTCGTTGAGAAACGAGATTATATCTTCCACTTTCCGCGCCGAGCCGCGATGGATCATTTACTTCGCGCCGATACCTAGAATTTTCGCGGAGATTATCATAAAAAGTATTCTTGCCTATCAACATCCGCGGACACGCTACGATCTATGTACATTTAATCAGCATACAGAATATATGTAATTAATATTTTATAATAAAGTCATCGGGATCAGTCTTGATAACTGGTTACCACAACTGCAGACTTATCATTACGATCTCTTAACAAAATAACATTTGTGCCTGTGTATAACGGCGAGCCGGCGCGGCGGAGAATTGTACGTAATTGGAGATTGTCAGACCGCTTTTCACTATCAGCAGAAAAGTAATTTGGAGCAGTTAGTTAATCTCGCTAGGGAATCTATTCGGGAAAAACGTAGAAAGTTGCGCTAGATTCTCTCACCGGTAGTAGCGGCCTCGTTCTCCTTCGGGAACGGGCATTAAGTGGATCGCACTCTGGATGAAGGAGAGGGACACCTGCCGCGCTGGCCGGAGTGAAAAGATCGACGCGTCATCAGCGCGCGAGCGAGCGCGCGCGGGCAGCAAAGAGACTCGCGTTAGACTCGCCTCGTTTTCGGAGGTCGGAGAGAGAGGAGAGTGTTGAGCAGCACTAATTGACCTCGGGGGCCCGACTGACCCGGCGCGCGTCCGAGCTGACAGACCGGACCAGCCGACGATTAAACTTCCCGTTAATATTGCCCGCCCGTTCTCAATCTTACTCCTTTCTTCATCTCCCTCTATATTCGCGCTCGCTCTATCATTCTCATGTCTAGCTCCATTCCGCCACTTGGCCGTGCCCGTTCTACCTAACGCGCGTTGCCCTCCGTCCTTCTTTCGACCGTTTCCGAAGCTCTCGCCCGTTCTCGCTCTCACCTTTTGGACTCACCTACACCCCGAGTCCGGTATAGCCTATGAATATTTATGCGGTTCGTAATCTAATACCGCGCGCGCACACACTCGGCAGGGGCGGAAGGAAGATGATATCCACACACACCCCCTCTCGTCGTGAATCTCGTTCCTCCGATTTCTATACGTATAAGTCATCGTTTGTAAGCCATCTTCGTTGTCGCCGCATTGATTACCCCATTGCAAAAAGATGTGATGAAATATTGCATCATATATAATAAAATCAATATATAAATCTAACTACAGGCAAGGAGTTCAATAATATCGCTACACTTTTTTCCGGCTTCTTGTAATTTCCGATGCGACCTGCAATTTGTCTCAACGGCCGCAAAGGATTCTCACAAAAGGAAGCTCATAACTGATTCGTGCGCTTATACCTGAAGGACCGCAAATACTTCCCTAAAAAGAAAGCTCGTCTCTTCCGGTCCCATTTATTCTCTCTCTCTCTCTCTCTCCCTCCTCCGTTTCGCGTGGGGACCTCGCGCTACCGTTTCGGGTCGCAACTTCACGGTTCAGTCGACTGGGCGCAGTCTTCGAGCGACTCTTGACCGACTCGACAGGAAGTCGACGGGCCCCGGGTCCCCCGAATGGCTGCGAGGCGTGCGACCGTGCGCATCCGCGCGCGCTTGCAAGAGAGACGAGGTGATTTCGTGATGAAAAATTTTCGCCTCGCTTCCGGATCTGCTTGTCAGGGCCCATCGTCGGAACGAAGCAAGGGGGGGGGGTGCGCGAGGGGCGCTGTCATTATTTCCCACAGCCGCCGTATGTTTCTACGGTTCCGCTAGGCTAAACCCGACGAAGAGGGGTCGACCAGGGGAACCATCGAGAAGAGAAAGGAAGGATTCCTCGAGGGGTCCCGCGTACAACCTGTCGTGTCGCTCTTGACAAAACAGCGAAATTATCCTGGGGGTTAAAACGGGGCGAATATGCGACGGCGGTGGCGGCGATATAGTCGCCGTGGTCAAGAATTACGATACTCTTCTTATATCGATGAGGGTACATGATCCTCGTGTACTTTCTTGCGCGAAGGTGATCGGTGGGAAGGAAACGGCTGCATGTGCGTGGGACTTCTGTCTCTTCGTTCGATCAACCCTTTCGAATGCGCCGCAAGAAATGTTAGGTCGCATAGACGTGTATGTACGTATATATACGTTCAAGGAGAGACGTCGACGTAAAGTATGCAGGTGAGGGCAGGTATGAAAGTGAAGTTGGGCTATCGTGCTGTACGTAGGCCGGCACGCCGGCGGCATCCTGCCTTTGTGAGCGTTCCTCTCCTCTCTCTGCATCGCTACGTCTTTTTCTGCTCCTGACGCTGCCCCTCGTGTTACATACTAGCGATCTCATCACAAGTGAGTGATAATCGCCCGGATCAAATAAGAATTGCGGACATGCGCGAAGTATTTATCCGGTGAAGTATAGCCCGTATGAGTAATGGTCATGTTTGAGAGATATATTATAAGTATGATATATAATATATCACTTTTCAGTTTTCTTCAAAAAGGCTCGTGCTATCTAGATTATATTTTGAATCACGTAAAAATCTGGCTGCGACTGATACTATCACTTACGATCAACTGATATAGCTAAACTAATGTTTTTCTCTTGCAGAATTCAAGTCTACATAGAAATTCGAAAGACCTGCGTCAATCGCGTGCATATGCCACTATACCAATCGCGGAGGATCGGCACGCGGTATCTAAGTCTGGTATAGCCAGTATATCGACCTAGTATGGCACGGGTTAATAATAACAAAAGAATCTGAGGCCTCGTTTCGTCGTCGCACGCCACGCTGGGTGCGCAAGGGTTGCAATGAAAGAAAGTTCTAATCGTCAACCGCGCGGATATCGATCCTCGTCATCGTCGGCAAAAGCTGACGGTTTTGAATCGTCGACCAACATCGTCTATACCCACATTCCCCCGAGAAGATCCATTAAAACTCGACACGATTCCACTTTTAGATTTTACAAGGAGTCGCAAACAAAAAATTATGCACATTAACGTACAATTTCTGCGGACGCAATTTAACTCGGCGACCATTCAGCAGACCGATTAATTTTTGAATCCAATCGTTTAACAGATTAAACGCCAATCCCTTTAAAAGTACTTAAAATTTTTTCGGAGATATGTATATATATATATATATATTGTATATATATCGATCTATACGAAGAAGGTACGCATTCGAGATTCGTGAAGGTAAGAAAGTTATATTCTACGGTAGGCACTATATATGGCTATAGCGAGCGTAGGCTCGCAAAGGAACGTTCGTTGGAAAAGTTACGCGGGGCTATAGCAGGAAAAGTTGTATTACTCAAGGTACGAGTAACGGCAGGAAGTGCAGGTGGTCAGTGTAAAATTCACGTACGGGGTGCAATATAAATTAGGGATATTTTTATCATCCCGGATATTTTCTAGAGTAATGTGCGTTCCGTGCTGCAGGCGTACAAGGTAAGGCAAATTGCATCGGTCAAAGACATACGCCATACTGTCTGACGTCATTTAGTGCCTGACATATTACGTGAGCGTGACGATATAAGTGACACTAGCGGCACTATTTGATCATCCGTATCTCTATATTCGTAGCGCTGCCTTTAGAGCCGCGGAACGATAAAATGTAATCTATATATGTAAAATAATGCATGAAGTCCGATTTGAAAGCACGATGTTACCGTTATGCGCCGTAGCTTTTTGCCGATAATGACGGTAATCGGAAGAAAGCGTAAGAGAAGAAAATGGACCACCCAGCGAGATGTTACATGCCGATCGAGTCATATCGTCAATCTTTTTTCCTCCGTCTGTCCAGCGTCCCGCGAAAGTGCCGCTGAATTATGTCAAATTAAATGTTCTCTTCGGTGAGATGTTTTTGCACGCGACCATTACCAGGCCCGTGTCGTAACGGCAATATTAACGATCCGTGAAACCGACGCTGCTTTGGTTGAACTCGATATACAACGCGGACGCCGTTCCGCGATTTTTCCGATCTATGCTACACCTGGCACATAATCGATATCGGATTGCCTCGAAAACATGATTGGTGCAAAAATATGTTGAATGATTGACTCGATTACGCTGACGTTACACGAAGAGAACGATATTCTTTCAGATATTAACAAAGATAACTGATAAGCAACTGCAAGATGTATGTCAGCAATTATTATTTGCCGCGATGATAAATTATAAAATTATGCATGCAATATTTAAATTATTACTATACACAAGAAAAATGTATGTGCATTTCTGGAGCATTAAGAAAAATTATTACGTTATTATATAGCTTTACAAATTCATCAATACAGATTGGAATAAAAAAATCCGCCGCAAGCGCCGATAATTATTATCGTGTCGTAATTCGTAATATTTGGACTACCGCGTTCTGGGCAACAATTTAGGGCTACGCGTCCCGCCGTTGTCATAATTGCACATACCTCTTAAGAGGTAACACGATAGTACCTGCCGCGGACCAATTTACAAAGAGGATCGATCGACAAAGGGCATCTGATAGGCTCCGTAGGATCTTGCGCTGAATGGATCGCGGTCGGTTCGTGGTGCGGTTTACGCGCCCAAACGCGAATAGTATGATACCGGGGTGTAAGGGTATAGACCTTTAAGCTTGCCTCACAGTATTTTGTCCACGCTATTTTTGTTAATATAACAGAAAAAAGAAAAAACACGTTGGCGACAAATTAAATATAATTTATCAGAAATTCGTCATCAATTTTTCATATATAAATTAATTTCTTTAGCTACATGTTTATACTGCAAAGCAATTTCTTATTCATGTTTTTTTAATATTGTGAAAGTCTCATGATTCCAGAGTATTTAAAGATAAGATTAAATTCAGTACAAAAATGATTTGCTATGTGCGACACAAAATTCATCATTTTTAATATTTCATATCTGCGTATTATGTTAATTTTTATATGGCAGTCTTAAAAACGGTAAAAAAATATACATGAGAAATTACAAACACGAACTCGAGAGACGTTCATCGAAAAAAGGAAATTTAATTAATTTGGCATTATTGTTTTATATCCTGCAAGGATCTTTTAGCTGTGTGAGGCCGGCTTAACGCGAGGCCCTGATCCCTACGGTTTTGGAGGAAGAATACAAAACGCAAAGGGCTCCAAGCAAAGACGAGACGGTGGGCGGGGCGCCTCTCGGGCTCCAAGGCGATCCACTCCGACCTCCACCTTCTTCTTACTTAGAGATATAGTAGGCGCGCGCGCATCAACGTGTTACATCTTTCATGAAACAGCAAATGAGAGTTAGAGATTACATAAATAAAAAAGAAAAACGCGCGCCAGCGACGGCGATGCGTGTGTGCGGGGGCCTCGGGAACCGTACGTGCTTGGTGGGCACACACACTCAGCTCCGCGGCAGCTGGTTGATAGCATCGGCAAACTGTGAGCGTGGCTGATTTTGACGTGGCATTAAAATCCTTTCTTTCTGCCGCGTCCGAGGTTATAATCACGGTGCAACTATGTACGATGAAGTGACACGCGGAATGTTCCACCCGCGCGCGATGTTTCGTTTCGTATAGTCGTAACCGGAGCCACCGCGACATCGGCCGCCTCAGGGCAATCGTGCGCGGCCGATGATTGACGATTATCCGACGCGCGGAAAGATCGCACCGTGCCACGTTAGATAATACGTTAGATAAACAGGCTTTAGGATTCAGTGGCAACACTTAGGACTATATACACAGGTGTAGGAGAGTGCACACGCGAACTGAAAAGTATACGCGAGTTTCAATTAACAATCCATTAACACACAGTACCGGATACTTTTTTCCGCCTTCATTCAACTTTGCCTTCTGGAAGCTTATTGTATCACGGCGAATCATTCAACGTCGGCGTAAGCTTGCTCAAGATCCCACGCGCGATGGTCGCGGGCGCGCAGCAAATGTGAGCAATAACAAATGGCTTACGCAAGCGTGCGAAGCGATGAATTCCGTCGAAGTCTTTGAGAACGGCCGACCGCGCGGATCTAGAAGGCAATGGGCAGAAGAAGACATCGACGATCGATCGGCAATGCCGATTAAGACATCTCTGAGGGAGTACCCCCCTCCCCTCCCACCTTTCTCCGTTCCTTTTTATTCTCCCACAGCTTTGTGTGCAGAAACGGATTGACGTACGATGTGTCAGCGGTGACAACTGGCGCAAGCGCAGTCCGAATACGAAATGAGACCTTCGGCCTTCCATTCGACTTTTACAGCAAGCTAACCCCCCATCGTCCTCATCTGACCCGACTCGCCGCCTGAGGCGACGAAATCCACGGGACTTCCACGAAAAGGTGGATCGACACCGCCAAGGACTCAAAACAACTTGTCCCGTAGAGCTGAAGAATAGTCTTATCACAACGCACCGGTGAACTTGGCACCCTGACAGGCAATTTGCTTATGCATCTACACCGCGACAAAATATTTTGGACAATATGTCTGACACGCGCGGGGTGTGACGGATTGAATTCGAAATGTGGCGCGTACGTCATCGGTCATCCTCTTGTTGTTTATGCCACGGCGAAATTTCGTGGCGCAATGCAGAATTATCCTTCTCATATACTCATCTCGTTGCCGTTGACATAGGCAACACCAACAAGACAAGAGTACAAGAGAGGGTCAACGAGTTGTCTCGCCAGAGTGCTGACATGGGTACGCTCATCGTTATACTGAGAAGCCTTGCACTTGTAAGCGATAACTAAGGGGAGAAATTGTACTAATTATATCGTCTACAGATATTTTCTAATATCTAAACATAAAAGGTACATTGTAACGATATTTGCACTAATTAATCAAAATGGAAATCTATCATCATCTGGAAATCAGTGATGACGATGAATCAAGTTTGACATTAATATATGTACTTAAAGCGAGTAAACGTTCGCTTACGTCGTTGTTGCGCGAAGATATTGGAAGTAGAATAAAGATTGTTGGAAACATCTGAAAATCCTCGATTCAAGTACTGAATAAGCGCTGAGCGAATCCCGCGAGCGGCAAGAACCGACCTACGTATTCTTGTTGCATCTTCGTTCTCCGGAGAATGCGAAAAATGTAGAAAGGGAGCGAGAGAGAGATCGATGACACTCTCTCTGTTTTCACAATCGGACCGCTTCGTCTACCTGGGGACCGTTGCATGTCTCCGAGAGTTCTTCTTTTCCCCGAGTACCGTCTCCTTGAATTTCTTCTCCTTTGCACAGTGAACGTTTTGGTTCCTTTCCTTTTGGCTTGCCTTCATTCCTTTCAGGAGGTCGAGGTCGACAAGATTGATTGCGTAAATTCGAAGAGTCCAACCGCGACGATTTTCATTTGATCGGATACATTTTACGCGAAAAAAAAGGAGAGCAACGTGTGTCGTTGATACACGTGATTGATGCGGCTGATCGATCAAGGCCGCGCCTCGCCTCGCGGAAATTCTCATGGCTGAATTCAACGTCACGCGGAAAAATTGCGTAATCCATTCCTCTACCATTCGCAATGGAGACTCTGTGGCCGCAAAAAATAACCTGCATCAATAAACGCGGATTTTATCTATATAGAACGAACGAATCTTTAGACTTGCTAATTGGAAATTAGCTTAAATCAATTCCAGAATTTAAAAACAATCTTCGCAAATAAATGTGGGAAGTTGAATAAAATAAGTAGTGAGATATCCAAGATGCGCACGAAACATCCGATACAAATGTTATGCACAATCTTCACGAGGCATGAAAGCTAGGCGAACACCCTCGGAGGTCCGTACTTTCCCCACGAAGCGAAGGCTGGACAAGGTTGTAAAACGATGCCCAGGCCCGGAGCAACGCCGCAACTATGCCGTACGTAAGGCCCCCGAAGCGCGGCAATAGAGAGACGAGGAAGACGCCGAAGAGAGCGCGAGAAGGTTTGTCCGGAGAAGGCGAAAGAGGATCGCCCGCGCTTCGTAAGGAACGAAGAGAGAGACGGAGCAGCGGGAAGGGATCGTCAACGGGCACGAAGGGAGCCGCCATGAAACAAACGAATACCGAAAGGGCCGGCCGTGGCTGTCGCGGTGCGCGCGAGCCGCAGTGGAGGGAAGAAGGTAGAGGAAGGCGACGGTAAGAAACCCGAGAGAGCAAAAGCACACGGGGACGCCGCCACTTCAAACGGCCCGCGCATGCGTCCTCCCCCCTTCCGTCTTCTTTCTTCCCCGCAAGGTGCCTGCTGTCGGCGAAGTAGACCATCAGGGCTGAGGGTATATCGCGTAGAGAGAAAGAGAAAGAGAGAGAGAGAGAGAGAGAAAGGAGAGCGAAAGGGAGAAAAAGACGCGGAACGACGGGGGGGAGAGAGGCGGGGGGGGGGTACGTCGGGACGACTACTCTGGATTCCTATAATTGTTCATTTTTGCAAATTCCATGGTTTTTGCTCCGCCACCGCAAAGTTCGGTAACCTCTGACGGAAAGCTTAGTGTCCCTTCGAATGCTCCGAGTATGTTGCCTATAGCGTGGGTGAGACGTGGGAAGGGTGCTGCTTTGATGTGTGTTTCACATAAACGATCATTCAACAGGATTTTAATTTTTTCTTTATCTAAAAATTTCATATTAAAACGACGACTACATCTTATTGTTTTTCGAAGTAATCCTATAACTATATATAGTAAAATGAATATGTCAATAAATCAA
Source organism: Wasmannia auropunctata (assembly GCF_000956235.1). Classification (NCBI taxonomy): domain Eukaryota; kingdom Metazoa; phylum Arthropoda; class Insecta; order Hymenoptera; family Formicidae; genus Wasmannia; species Wasmannia auropunctata. Next base: position 2,156,529 of record NW_012026890.1, read on the forward strand.
TATATATCTGTGTGGTGTGTTCGCGTGGTAAGAAAATTATATGCAACATACACGGTTATTTCATTTTCCAAAGTGTATTCAAGCGTTCAAATTATATAATGTCTGTTTATAAAGACGCTACAGCCTTAAATGGGCCTTCTTATAAAAAAAAACCTCCACAGGTGAATCCAAATGTTCGAACGAGCGTTGTCAAAGGCGAAATCTCGGGAAGAAAGATTGTTGCACGCGCGTGCACGTTGTTTCCCAGGTCCCGCGGATCACAAACGGGCCCGGTTTCTCGGAGTGTTTCGTGCGAAATGCATAATTCGATCCGTTGCGCCGTCGTTAGGGCTCTTCTTCGCGGTGTTCCCACCGATCCCGACACGAGAAGCTTCTTTTTCTTGCGCCCCTTCCGTCCTCCTCCGATTCTCTCGTACCTTCTCTCCGGGGCCTTTCCACGAAGTCGTAGAAGCGAGGTGATATTCGTTCGATATGTACTCGGGCCGGACGCTCGCGTGCGAAGCGCGAGAGAGTTTCGAACTGGGACGCGCCTCGTTATCCGCTCGCGGGACCGATGGTTCCTCGCGAGAGAGTCCCTCGGTCCCTCCGCTTCGTAACCGGCTACGCGGAATTCGCATCGCGGGTATAAAGTAGCCCCTGAACGCGGTGGACGCCTCGTGACGCGTCGATCCGGACGGTTCTCGGCGGGGAGGAAGAGAGAAATTCTGGTAAATTATAGTTTTCGTATCATGAGAGCGACTCTCTCTCTCGCTTTGACTCCGACTCTGCGCACGCTTTGGATTTCCGCTTGAAAAGAGCGAGCGAGCAAGTGTTCGCACTGTCGTCCTGGTGGGTCTCGACAGATCGAGCTTGTCGCGGTACTTACGGCGCAGCTTAAAGCAAACAGAAAATCTCTACGACATTATAGCGGCCCGGTCGAGCGGTGTCGAAAGGTTGTAATTATCACAAAGCCGATTTATAGCGTCGTGATGCTAACCGCGTGGCGGTTTCTCTCCCTCGCGACGAGGCTACCTAAGAGAGGAGATATGGGATAATAAACTAGTCACCTGGCCGCATGGAGAGTTCAAAGTTGAATATAATTACCATAGTTGTGTTTACTCATCGAGCAAGTTCAACTGAAATGTTTACGCTGACGCGCGTAGCCTTACGTATACACGTTGTTGAAAGCGCATTGAAGACCAGTTCTTCAGGCTTTCGTAGGGAGTTCTTATGCGATTGAAAGATTTATTTATTGATCTGCACAAGTAATAAATTGGATACGTGATATTTAGAGAAAACGCGGCGCGGGACACCTATCGAAGTGGCGTCTTGATAGGGTAAGGTAATATTCATTCGCAACGGCGAACGGCCGCGGTCGGCCGCGAGGGCAACGCAAATAAAAATCCATAAGTGGAGGCAAAAATTAAAGATCGTCACGACAAGGTACTGTCGGATGAGACGACCGCGCGTCTTCCCTCTCCCGCGGCCCACCCTCGGCACCCCCATCTTGTTCCACGGCCGTGCACGACTGGTACGAGAGGGGTTCGGATTTACCGGCGAAATGTTGGATTTATTAGATCGAGATACGCGTGGGCGTGACCCGCCGCATCCCCCGTCCTCCGCTCCCCGCTGCTCCACCGACGTCGACCTTACCGTTAGGTTACGTACGTGCGTAGAGGCCCTTCCAGCGGAGCCACCTAAATCTAAATCTAAAGCTAGACGAGAGAGGGAGAGAGAAAGAGGAGCGTGGTGCACGCACACGCGTAGAGTATCAAGGTAGATCGCAGGCGTAGACGCCACGTCCTGACGAAGCTCTCTCGCCTCGCGCCCCTCGTCGTTCTAGGAATCGAGAGACGCGGGTATCGTGAATTCGATCGTCGGCGCCGAATGATGATTTACGGGCGAAAAGGAAGGAAAGAGGGAGAAGAAGGAGGAGGAGGAAAAGGGAGGAAAGACTGGAAGGGAAACCGAAACGCGCAGGGCGATCACTGGGGCCCGTCGGCGCGAAGATTCGTGGGAATCGTTGTTGCTCATTCTGATCGACAAGCGGGCGATTGAAACGATCCGCGGGGACGATCGCAAGTACCGATAGATCGCGTGACGCTTCGCAGGAGACACGAAATGGGGAGGGGGAGTGGGGGGGGGAGGGTAGCGGGACCAGGAGATCGCTCGATGGAACCGCGCTCAACCTCTCGTTGTGGGAACTCGGGGTGGTTTTTACGGTCGGTAGATTCGTGATTTGTAGCCGAGAAAGACACGAGAACGCGAAACGGAAGGAAGAGAGGAGAGAAGAGAAAGAAAAATCGGAGCCTCGTCAGTGACGTTCGTTGACGCACTTTAACTTACGCAGTCTGATACCATAAAGCGTTCGATGTCGAGCGTTATACCAGAGAGAAAGAGAGAGAGAGAGAGAGAGTGGTAACGAGACGTGCATGTTTTGGAGCGGAAGCCGCGGCCGCTTCCGCTGGAAGCCGTGTCGACGGCATGTAGGTACCGCGTCCTACGGAAAATCGTGCCAACGTCGAGCCGTCGAACGGAATGGTCGTCGGGGAAGGCCCCGGAATCGCCTCCTGGCGGGTGCGAACGTCAGCGCGACTCGTCGGGTTATTTACAGCTTCTTGGCATGGAGAGGCGAGCGCGCGGCGCCGCGGCGGAGCCCGGGCGCTGCCAGCGAGGAGGAAGTAACGATGATTTATATCCGCTGCTACCAGTCCTGCTCCCAACCCGCGATAATACCAATCATTATCATCGCTTAATAACAGGCATTACTGCCAACATTGAAATAATGCATGCGTGTATGTGTATGCGTGTACGTGCACGTATGCGTGTGCACGTGTGTGTGCGTGCGTGCGTGCGCGCGCGCGGGCGAGCGAACGAACATGTGTGCATGTACTTCACAAGCTGGCCCCGCGAAGGGTGTTGCTCCCTCCCTTATTTCTTCTTCACCACCCACTCTCTTCCTCTCCTCTTCTCTTCTTTTCTCTCTGGCAGGTCCGCGCCGCCGCGCAGTATTCAACGACGTTGCCGGCATCATCCGCGATACGGGCCGCGGCGTCAGCCGTGGCCAAGTCAGGTGCGAGCCAGCGCCGAACGAAGCGCAGCGTGCGCCGCCGGTGATCTTCCTGAAAGATCTCTCGACGGGGGGAAGGTCGGGGAAAGAGGGCGGGGTACGGCGGGGCAGAGGGTTCTCTACGCCGCGAAGGGATTCCTCGCACGAGGGAGGCAGGAAGGCCGCGCGCTGCCGCCGCTCGAAAACCCCTCGAGCCTGTTTTGCGCGAATTCTTCTACGCTCGGCCGTGGTTCTCTTCTCGAAGAACTTGCCGACGCGCGAGTTCTCTTCAAGGACGATCCATCTCCGCTAAGCTATCGCGAATATCTAAAATATCTCGTAATACTAAAAGTAACTATATATTCGAGAAAATTCCCCCCTGTCGGGTTTAAGATATTTAGCGAGGAAAATATATGCTTGACCGTACAAACATTAAATCCTTTTCTCTTTCTATTCTCCCTTTACTTCCTATTTCATTTATTTCACATTAATTATATATTCACACACGACTGATTACTTCTTCATTTGTTAAACCTGTGCTCCGCATTTTTGCCAACAACTATCAAGCGTTTCACGCGTGACGCCGCGCCGCCGCGACTATCGCGGTTAAATACGTGTCGGCGTTAGGTGCCATAACTTCAACGAAACACGTGTCATTAAGACGCACAACGATCCGTTACACGTATTCCCGCACGACTTCGTGGAAGAAAGCCCATGTTGCAAGTAACGGGTAGCAATAAAGAAACACGAATCCTTCGGAGACGCGCGGAATTGTGTCGAGGAAAATCATAATCTGCAAGAAACCCTTTGACTCTGCCCTTTTTTTTCCTCTATGCGGGTCGTTTCGCTCCGCGTTCGAGTTCACGTGTAACGGAATCGCGACTCGCCGCGTTGTTTCTGCAAACATCGAACTGTGTAATTATTGGCATTCGAAGCGCCGTGGGAGGTATCGCGATGCACGCCATCGTCCCACGAACGTGGATACATACACGAGTCGGTGCGTGAAAATAATTATTAGCCTCCCGTTTGCACGGCAAGAGAAACGTCACGAGGAGGTAGAGTCGAGATGAGACGCCGCTACGTCGCGGACGAAGAAAAAAGGGACGAGTTTCCGGTACTCCGCTCGGTTTCTTTTCCTTTCTCCGTCGCGGATAATATCCCGCTGTCATACGGAGTTTCCACCAGTTAAAATAGCATACTCGAGTGTCTCTCTTATCGAGCCGAACTTCATTTTGACTTTTAATTTTGAGTACAAAAATTATTATACAGTAAAAGAGTGATACACATTTTACAATGTGAAATTTAAATAATAATATTTAAATTTAATTACTTGCAATAGCTATCACAAAAGTCTTATTAGTTGTAGCTTTATATTTGTGCAATTCTTAAATATCAATTTCATGTTTCTCATAACTGCCAGCAACAAGTTGAAGCGCGCGGACGAAAGAGGCTCCAGCGTACCGCAATCGCGATCAACGCGCGTTGACAGGTTGACACAGCCTTCCGTTGAGCATACCCAAGTCGTGACTTGCCTCTCCATTGTCTCCGGTAGATTTAAAAAAAATAATCAATAAGGGAGCCCTGTCGCGCGCGCGCTCGCATCGCGTCTACCGCGGAAAGACGGGAATGACAGAAAATGAGAAAAAGTTACAAAAACTTGCTGCCGGGCGGGCGAAGGCATGCCTATACAGTTCCGCACTTAATGAAAATTACTGGACGTAATCCAAGGATAATTTCTTTGCGACGCACGTGTTGCCGTTGATGTAATCGCGATTCGATACGGCTTTAGCGGATTCTTGCTGTTCACGCCGCATTTGACGCTATTAATTATTATCGCGCAAGAAATCGGCCCGATATCACGCTCTGCGCTTGCGTCACGTGTGAATGACACGCGCGAAACGTCGAGAGATTTCGTACAAAACCTAGAAAAACCGGCAGCACCGGATCGCCGGATAACGATCTAAAAAAAAAAAATGGATATACATTTTCCCTATTGCCGATATCGCGTATGAGTAATGCCGATGCGTGAAAAAAAAAATCGCGCCATACGGTAGCAGACAAGTCGTTGTCCCGGGAGCCGAAACGCTACTTTGAAAGGGAAGTTTCTCGGTACGCTACCGCAAGAAATTAATGCGCGCCTTCCGAGAAAACAGGTCAATCAAACGGGTCGGTAAACAGTTTTTTATCCATGTGAATCAGAATTCGATGGACTCTCGATGATTTCCTTGTGGATTTCTTTGTGATTTTCGTGAATTATGTTTAATTAAGTGGATTTATAAAAATTTTAATTTAGCAAATTTTATATAAGATTTTTATTGAAAATTGTAACTATAAAGAGATTTTTATCGTACACAACGGTGGTTTGCAGCATTCCTTGACGATTTGACGCGACAAATGACAACCGTGTATTTTGTCAGTAGGTATACAGCTAATCATGTCTAATGACAGAAGAAAGTACACGGCATAAGTGGTGATACTCGATATACTGGCTGCGACGTTTCTATGAAACAACGGAAATGTCAATCGTACGACGGTGTTACAAGCTTCATCGGATACGGGGGAAAGTTCCAACTGCTACATCGGCGAAACCGATTTCAGACTGCAAGGCAGAAAATCGCCTAAGAAATCTAAATTTTTTTTTATCAGTATCATATACACTCGTAAAAATTTGTCCATCACGAATATATACGCGTTTGTAAAAGTACATGCAAGTGCAAGTCCAGTCGGCGTCGCACGCGAAAGACGCACGTGTACACACACATACACACGTATGTACATATATATACATACATTAGGAGAACTCGCGAAGAAATCCGTTAAAATCGTGACGTATGTACACGTAAATGCGCGAGCGCGCGTACACGCGAGTCGTCGGAATAATAAGTTGTATCGCATCCGAGGATCGCGTGCGCGCCGCTGAAACTTTCCCATTTGTAGCCCGGTGGACGGCGATCGACAGATACAAGCCGATAGCGATATGTCGGTCGAACTTCTATTAGTTTTATTGTACATATCGATAATGGCGGGGGTGGGCTGACATGGGCCCTCGTGCGAGCGCGAGTGGTGTGCATGCGCGACGCACGGCAGAAGCTGATCGCGCGCGATGGACACATCCCTATCTTGACACGCACGGACTGGCCGATGAGATAATATCGCGATAAGAGGGATCAATGCCGGTTAGTCGGTTAGAGTACGAGAAGATCGAAAGGGTGAACGAGAGAGAGAGAGAGAGAGAGAGAGAGAGAAAGGGAGAGAGAGAGAGAGAGAGAGAGAGATTGTATAAAAAGAAAAAGAAGTAAATTTATTATTCTGGGCCAAGGCCCGTCAGAATAAGTGTAGCTAAACAGAATGTACATGTATGTAAAAGGCAAGCAGCTGACAAATCTAAAAATAAAAGATATCGTAAAACTAGAGCATACTTTCTCTCTTCTGCTATATAATCTAGAGGTCTAACAAGTGGAGTGATGGTTCTTTAGTATCAAGAAGACGTTTCTATACAATCTTAGGAGCTAAATAAAAATTAGTAACTGATGAATTCTATTTATTTACTTGTTATCATTTAAGTGTGATGCGATATATTCATCCAATTCCCTTTCAAGTAACTTCGTATGTGCGGGGGAGGGCACAAACACAGAAAAGTATTTTAATTAACTTCACCGAAAGCGGCAGGCGTTTCCACGGCGCGGACTTCACGTCGCGTCAAACACGCAGGCAGACCTTTCGCCGAACTTCGTAAATCTCGATTAAAAAGTTTACACGATGATGTGAAGTACGTTATGTTTCGCCGGATTTCTCCAAGTTTCCGAAAAGCCATTAAATAACGAAGTTGTTCCCCGCTTTTATCGATTCATGCCGGCGTGCCTGAATTCCCAAGCGTCTCGAATGATTTCGCATATGTTATATACGAGCTGTCGACACTTCCCTTATTAAAACGGTTAATTAATTAGGAAGTTAATTAACTTATAGCTATACGTATATAAGTCGCAACCCCCGCGGAATCGCCGTGTATGCAATCAAGTTTGAACTTTCCGCCCGATAAATTGTGACATTATTTCGGCAACGAAACTAACTTCTCGGTTCTATGATTTATATCGAGTAGACAGAGTCATCAATTACCTTGCTCACAATGTTCTCTAATCAGAAATTGATTCTATTATCTCCCGTATCTGGCTCTAACAACAACGCGAAAAAGTTGCTATAGCAGATTATCGAGATAAACTCTGTAAATTTCTTTTAAACAACGTTTTTTTTCAGCAAAGCTTACGCATTTGAAATATTTAACATTTTTATACTTGCAAATTTATTTAAAACCTATTCTAAGTTTACGTAATTTTAATTACAAAAGGCATTAACCTACATTTTAAATTTTGTAATTATCTGTAATAAAAAATACAGTAGCGTCATTTTCTGATGTTAATTTTAGAATATAAGATTATGTTACGTTTGACAAATCGAGTTACTAGCAATTAATGAGTTTCGATAATTAATTTATTCAGATTTGGCTTGATGAATAAAATTTGGTAAAAAAAAAAGAAGAAACCTAAAATGTATCGAGACACAGATCGGCATCGCCTCTCCCATGTATTACATAACAAATTGCCCGAGCATCTCGTATATCCGCATTTATTCAATAAATAACACTTTCATAAATTCAACGATTTATTGCTGGGCCGGCGGTGACCCCGGTGATCCGATACACCATACCCGTGATTAATTATCCGATTCATTGTTCCCCGGCGAGAAACTATGTCCGCTATCTAACACATCTGGTCTGATAACGGAACGAAAGGCTTGCGGACCGCCGTGCCGGCGTGTGTGTTCGTGTTACATGTGTATACGGCGGCCGTAGTGATAGGCAGATAAATGGACGCTGATAAATGCGCGGGAAAGGTGGACGAGGGAAAGGTGGAGATATACATATACAGAACGGAGACACACGCCCGGTTATCGGCGGATCGACGTCTGCCACGAAGACGAGGACGACGGAGCGTTTCGCAAGTCGGCGTCATACGGCGGTAGCCGGAAAAAGGGAGAAAAACCGCGTAATGATTTTATAGTCGGGTGAGAGAAAGATACACGCGGAGGACTGGTCGGGAGAGTGGATAGGATCTTAAGAACGTGATCTGGGCTAATCCGCTTCTCTCTTTCGTTCTCCTGGAACGGATACGATCAAGGTTCTCCGAACCCAACGTCATTTCATGCATCTCGCGTATGCACGTGGTTTGCGCCGCAGCGTGTTTAGCAATCTTTTACATGAACGATTGGAAATCGGTTGTCGTAAAGTAACTATGCAAAGTTGGCGACTTTAGCTCGATTTTGAATTACGAAAATCAAAAGATCAATTCATCTAGAAAGGTCGTAAACAGTATTCTTCAAATCTAAAATTATTCGAAGAATATTTCTTCAAATACTTTTTAGAATGTCATTTAGAAGATGCTTTTAACATATAAACTAATAGAAATTACGAAATAATACTAATATATGTAATCAATATCTTGAAATTGCAAAATTATTCTGTCACTCAAGACACAAATGTTTGATATCCAAATATTTTCTTCTTCGGCAAATAACATAATCGTACACATTCGTATAAAATTTTAATAACATCATAAAAATACAAGCAAATTTACACAGAGTAAATCTGAATCGTAATAATAAATTCTGAAAAGAGCAGTCTCTTGTAATTTCGCCTTTCTTGTGTCGCATCAATTTATTATAATCTTTTTTTTCGTAAATTCTTACGTGAGTACGTATTTCAATACCGAGACAACAATGAACGGTAGCGATGGACGGCGTACATTACTTGTGTTCGCGAATGCATTCATGCATGAATAATAGTTACCCGCGTACGTTCATCTACTGTACGAATGGCGTTTTCGATGATGTGTACGGTGCTTTTCCGCGAAGCTGTATCGCGTGTTATCCAGCTACGTGACGAGCGTGTGGTGGTTGAATCCCCGAGGACCTTGAACGCGATTCGCAGCAGTTTTCCGATGCGTAATTTATTCTCATTCGGTAATTCAATGACAGTGAATTTGCTCGCGAGAGCTAGATATCTGTCTTTACGAATCCTACTCGTATTCCGTATTTAAGACTTTCTACGTGATCTACATATGATGAGCTTCACTGCAGTTGCTTCACAGCAAGACTTGATAATTTACAGTTCGCTCTAAATTGTACATCGATAACTTTTATATGTATAAATAAATGTATTCTTGTCATCAATTTTATATATATGTATATAATATCTAAATCAAATTTAGTCGCTCATAGTACTAAATGTAAAGTGTGAGTATTTTCTAATCTATTTTGTGCACGTGCGTGGTGCCATGAGTTTTCATGTTTCCAAATCGAATCGTTTATTCCTATACGACGAAATAGGAAAAGGTCTCTCTTTCTATGAGGAAGCTAATGTTGCACCCCTCGGTGGATGGGAGTATGGGAGAATTTCGAATTCACTTGGTGTACTCGCGCTTCCCTCCCGCGACTTTCGAATCTCGCTTCGACGTGTTCGCATTCCCGGGGCCAATGAGGAGAGATCGGGCACGTTAGTCGCGGCGAGGAGGAAGAAAAAGGAAGCACCACGCCCAAGGTACGTGGCAAGAACGCAGACGGGCGTGTTGGTGCCCACGTCCCTACGTATACATCCGCGCGAGCGAGCGAGCGAGCGAGCGAGAGAGCGTGTGCCCATGTACTTCGCGTGTGCAAGTACTCTCCCTGCTCCCTGCCTTTCCCGTCCTTCTAGTCCCTCCGTCCCCCTTGGTCCCCTCGGACCCCCTTCGCGTATCACGTGTACACCGGCGGCACGAACGCTACCACGTCCTCAAATTGAGGCCCCGGAGAAAAAGAGATGCGTGGCCTCACCTCGATCCTCACCGCCCTCCCCTTCCCGTTCCCCTTTTCCCGGCCGCTCTTTCTCTCTCGCTCTCTCTCTTTCTGAGGCTAAAGGAAAAGAGGAAGAGGAGGAGGAGGAGGAGGAGAATGGGGAGAGCCGGTGGGGAAATGCGAGGGGAGATCGCCGGGGGGGACGACGAGGCTGTCGTGGCATAAGGAAGAGAGGGGACGAGGAAAGAGGAGAAGATGGAAGAGACTGAAGGCTAAGGCGCCATGTTGGTGGCGATGACAAGAAAGCCAGTGCGCGACGGTAGCAGGGCCAAGAGTGCAGAGGCAGAGGCGCTTGGTCGAACGCCTTGATTGGACGATTACGGATTATGCACGGTGCCTGCTGAAGAGCTGCACCGATCGCGCGCGGCGAACATTCTTCGTTACGTGGCCGCGGAGATGCTGAGTGTTTGTGACAAAAAATAGAAGTCATTCTCCCCATTTTTAGAAAGAAAATTTACGGTGGTATCTAATGTGAAATTCAATTGCTTCATCGTAGATTTTTGTATTCGCCCGAGAGGAAAAATCTAAGATTTCACTTTTACGATGTTTTCGAATAAAATCGTACATACGATTGACAATATGCCGAACTTTCGTATTTTTATTAGTTTGCGTCAATTTGGGCCGGACAGAAATTAAGTATAACGGATTACATTTTGTACAGAAGATGCAATAGATAACTTCCGGAGGTTTTGTAATTTAATTTTCCATCCCCGACCGCGCGGCTACCGTTGATTTCGAACGACCGTGTTTAGTAAACAACCAGACGCCGACTGCTCATCAGGTTGCGTCGCGCTCGATTCACTCGCTCACGAGGGGGGAGAACAACTCCCGCGGTGCTCCGTCTAATGAAATTATCCGGTCCGGGACCCCCTGCAACGACATCAACCAGCTACGACAGCCAGTTATCCCATGATTACGCGATACACAGTTACGCGCCGCGCCACGACGATTGTGCACACACTTCTTCGAGGGGTGAGGAACGCACAAAGAGCAACCGCGAAAATTGCTCCATCTCGTCTCGCATCAGTCAATGAAACGCATAATTTCGTGTGAAGGAACGTGTAATCCCGTCAGACCGCACACACAAATCGATAGCAATGTATAGAAAAGGAACTGAACTTTACGATGCTTGGCGCCTTAATAAATTGCTCGTTGCGCGAGCCGATCCGAATAAATTTGAATTGTTCCCCGCGAAATCGTCCTAATTAAGTCGCGGACTTTCGGCTCGTCGATAAATCGTCACCTCCCCGAGAAATCTATAACGGACAAGTTCGGTGCCAATTAACTCTTCTCTCCGATTATGTAGCTCGATCTTCCTAATAAATCGTTAATTGGAAACCGCGCGACGGATAATTGGCGAAAAATCTTTCTCGCCGACGAGCGCATAAAGCCCCGCCCGCGTGGAAAGCTCGCGCAAAACTCGCACGATCGCCGGGGAGAAAATTTATGGCCGTCTCGTTAGTCCGGAAACTTGTCTCTTTCGTTCTCTTTCCCTCCCTCGGTACACTGGACACTGGCGGCAACCCTATCCCCGATGTCCAGGGCGTGGCGAATCGGTGATTTAGTAAAGTCATTTGTGCCGATAATGCTGACAGATGCCGTTTATCGGAGGCTCCCGTTACCGCGGACCGACCCACGCAACTGGATCCGTCCATCGCAAGGGAAAAAAAAATCATCATCATCGAAAAAGATTATCATGCCGTTTCGATGAAATTCAAAATTCTAATCGTGACGCGAGACTCTCGTATAATTAGCAAGGCAAATATTATATACGATGTGTTGTCGTTCGCACGAAATTTACTTGTTTACTCGATTTCGAGAAACCTTTCCGATAATATTTGATAATCCATATCGGAGTGAAAAACCTGTTCTTGGCTCGCGGAAATATATCCTAGATATTTTATCATTCGGCGCAACGGATTGTCAACACGGTATATTGTATCAGCTACAACTCAAATCATTTCTAGGTAAAATATGTACGAAGAGAAAATTTCTATGTTACGATATATATTATTTTGATCACTTTTTCTCTAAATACATATAATAAATACTCGCAGGACCTTTTAGACATACTTTGTCAAATTAAAATCCTGTTTATATGTATATAAAATAAAAATTCAAAATTAAATAAAAACTTATTTCTCGCCAATTATCCTCAATGATTTTCGTCCATATTAAAATAAACGATCACATTCTACTAGCCATTCTACTGGATTAAATATGCCAAAGTGCGCAAAATCCGGAAAGCCCCCTTACATTTGCCACAGCCCCATATATGTTTGCCACGGCAAAGTATTGTATTTTGTGCTTATCGCAATTTCTTTACGCCAACCTGTCACGAGCGCGAGATAAGAGCTACTTATCGTTACACGACTACGTCGTGGGAAGCTTGCGCTCTAGTCTGCTGGTCTTAATGTCGATAGAGAACTTGCCTGCGTTTGCGTGAGTCCGAGGCTGGCCGCGAGCTCCGCTCTTTCCGGTAGCGCGAGGTACTGCGTTCTCTGAAACCGCCTGTTGAGCTGCTGCAATTGCAGGCTGCTGTAAATCGTCCTCGGTTTCCTCATCTTCTTCCCCTTGCCGTTCCTGAGGGAACCGCCGCCGCCGCCGCCGAGCTCGTCGACGAGGCTTCCGCTTTTATCACCCAATGGCGAGAGGTCTGCGAACATGCACCACCCTAACATCAACTTTCAGAATCCTCATCACTGCTCGCGTACGAACTAAAAATAAAATTAAACTAAAACCTGATCCACAATTTTGACCCGAATTCGGTATTACGCCAACAGGAGATCACCGATGGCGGCTATTGATTTCTTTGACTTTAATAAATTTACGATCACGATGGACATTTCAAGGAGACATGTATAATGCGAAAAAGTAGAGAAAGCTAGCGGGAAACGGATAAAAATATTTGTAAAAAGAAGTTATAAATATTTTTTCATACGAAGAAACTTTAGTATAGATACAACAATAAAATGGTTGAGATTTTGTAGTTAACAAAATTATTTAATAAAGCTATACAATTAAGAATTTGAATTACATTTGATAAATTTATATAAGAAAAGCTTCATTTAAGTGAAAAAAAAAAAAGAAAATACTTCAAGCAAGAAACAAATTGTCACTTCATTAGTTTTTTCTTTAAAGATGCTTTTTCTTTTTCGTCTGTTTTTCGCGATAAAGCATCACATTATACGGGTAATTAAGTCGTTTTTCTGATCAGACGATTCCGAACGATCACGTAAAATGTAAAGACCGCTGAAACAGGAGTCGAGGAATCTTATCGAATCGAAATTAACGGAAATGACGCGTCGTTTTATTTTTTTTTTCGAAAAAACAGAGAAAGAAAAACAATAGAACAAACACAGAATATTTTATTCGACAAGCCGCGCGTAATTATCTGATAAAATAAATGCATTATTCAATTCATATACAATGTATTGTGATAATTAGTACAACGTAGAGAATGCGTGCTCTCGTTACGTCGAAAGAGAGTTGCGAGAGAAAGAGGGAGAGAGAGAGAAAGACCTACAGTGCGTTAACGGCGCGGTAATTAATTACGGAGCCATATATCAATCTTAAAGCGATGCAATGAAGTAGCGTAGAGCTCGATAGAGGTGCGCATCGTGCCAGCGCCCGCGCCCGCCTATCTCGCGCGGAATCTGTTTCATTATTTTTATATCGCGATTACGACGGTTGCGTGTTTTCATCGGGGAGACGCGAGTGGCCTTCCCGGGAGAGAGAGAGAGAGAGAGAGAGAGAGAGAGAGAGAGAGAGAGAGAGGGAAAGAGAGGAGAGCCACGGACACTTCTTTGCATCACGACGGTAGGCTCGTTTTGTCGTCTGCGCGAATGAGACAGGAAAGACCAAAAGTCGAAGAAACAGAGAGATATCGATGCCCGAGACTTTGGGATTAGCGATGCGTCGATTTGAACGCGAGAATTCCCTCTCCCCTCAGCCCCGTGACAATTAGCACGGCTATCAATTAATTATCGTAATTTACGGCGAGTTGCGCCGGATCCGCTCACGCGCGTATACGATTTCTCATGATTTATACATGAGTACGTCACATCGATGGAGGATCGACGAGACGCGGATCGATGGAATCAAACACAGAGAGGCTCTGATCGCCGCGTAAAAGAGACAATAATGATCCCCCATAAACTTTCCGCGAAGTTACGTTAGTCGCGCCGCCGCCGCGGCGATGCAATCGCGTGTTTGCGCTCGTGTTTATTTTCCCCGTGCAATTTCGAAGCGATACTGGGCGTGTGTGCGATATTCAATATCCGTGTAGGCGCCCTCAACTCTTTGACGTTACAATTCAACTCAATGAGAATACGGCAAAGAGAGTAGATTCAATTGCTAATACTTTAAACATGACATTTACTTTTCGTTTTTGACAAAAAGTGAATTCAAACACTTAAAAGCCCTTCAGTAAGACAGCTATAATACTACATTTGTAAATGTCATTTTCATTCATTTAAGATAAGATTTGTTTCATCAGAATAACTGCAGTTAGAATCAATAATTATTGAATTTAATAATAATTATTAATAATAATTAAAAATAATCAAGAGACGATAGAAGAAATTGAAAGAAATAATATGTACTCTATGTACTTTATAAATTCTTTTATCAATTATTCCTTATAAATGCAAGAACGTTTCGCAATTAATCTCAATCCCTTCGTCGCTTCTATCACGGTGCAACAGTTAACACTGTTGCGCTGGTGTTCACTGCACAACATAGTCCGCAATAAATTTTATAGAGGCGTTAGCCGCGATTACGAGCTCCCGTTGTTAATTACAGCCGATTAGGGCGACGCGAAGTCGACGGGCGGGGTGTAACACCGCGTGAAGAGACGAAGGTACTGTTTTATGGATGCACTTTTCTCTCCAGCGCCGTTCTCTACGGGGAGCTCGCGCTGCGAGGGGTTAGGGATAGAGAGGCTAGGGTTATGGTTTTTTAACACAGGCGTAACGCAAAGTGCGCGGCGGCAGGCAGAAACTACTGCAAAGTAGCACTTTGCGCGGCGGTATACGCGGTATTCAGCCGCCTCGCATCGCTAAAGGTTCTTTTAGAGAAGTCGCGTAATCAAACCCCAGCCGAACGTATGATAATAAGCCCACCGAGCGATTAATGCGACGTTGATAATCACACGGTAGGCGCGCGCGGCTCTCAATCCAAAGAACTCGAAATTACAAGGTGTCCGTCTCTGCCCTAGGCTGGACTTTACGCAGCCTGTCTAACATTGTCGCTGTATACCGACATCTTGTATTTCCACATCGCGCTACCACATCGCGCGCGCGAAACGATGAAAAAGCTCCCCGGATTTCATTTTTGTATTTCGACGCATAACTCGGAATGAAAACACATTCCTCTCTTTTCAGCCGGAGGCTGCTATTGAGAAATTCGTATAAACTATTCGAAAGGTTCGGAGTTGGATAACTCAAGCATAACTCATAATTTCTAAATGAGCTGTTCTATTACATGTAATTTAATTTTTTTTTAATCAGAAGTTTAATAATCAGATTCGAAAATAAATAAATAAATATATTACAAGTATTTTATTTAATTAAAGCTTATCTATAGTTCTCTCACTGTTAACAATAACTATGCGTTATCCGCGTGTCAACACAGGACTAGTTTAATAAAATCCATTTATTGAAATTATCGTGTATGTTTTCATTAAACTTATCCACTTATAAATTCTAAACACCTGTCGTTATTCTAAGAATTTAAATCTGGATATTGCGAAACAAATGGCCACAAGAATATCTTTAGGAAAGTATCTCTAGAAGAATATGATTTTCGAGTATAAATTCGAGCATTTCATCTGTATAAGCATCGAAGAAGTTTGAAAAAGGCCGGGTCGGCGTGCTTTTCAGGTCGATATATCTACCTAATCCTTGTGAAAACAACCGTTTAATACCTAATCCATCACTCGGACCCGGGGCACGCATTGTCTTTCGACCGTTCCGGATTAAGTCGGGCGGCGGTCGGACGTCAGGTGACTGATGCGAGATACCGTGGGGGCCCCCGTATATACGTCTGATACGAGAGGAGCCCCCGCTAATTGGATTCCCAGCTTCAGCCACGTTCCAACGTTCGTTCGAAGGGAAAGAAGGACAACGGGCGTGACGTCGGACGCGCGGACAAGCCGGTTAATGGCCGGTTCATTTGTCGCGACGATAAGATTGGTCGAAGGTGCGCAAAAGGCGCATCGAGTATACCTATATATACTCGCCGCCGCGGATACTCGACAAGCTGCGTACGGCACGGACGACCTCTCCTATACGTTCTCTCTCTTTCTCTCTCTTTCGCGACTCCTCACTGATGCTCGTATAATCCCGGACAGCTTCATTAGCGCTGGTCGAACTGTAGTCTAAGAGCGTTTAACGTCGCGAACAACCGCGATAATCGCGACGTCGCCGCCGAAGCACAACTCTGCACCTACGACTCCTAACACGAGCCGACTTCCAAGGAAACGCTTGTAATTGCACCGACGTTACAATCGCGCGAGTTTATACGCGCGTTTGATTGCGAGCAAGCGTAATAACGAGAGTGCCTCTTATCGAGAGCACGTGCGCGTGTGATGAAAAATTTCATCGACGACACATTTCGACATTTTAGGATAAGTGATACTCCGATCGTTTCACTAACCGATCGTTCGCGTACTAATGTACGCTTATAGCCTCGTAGATTTTATGTTCACATTTCATGCGTGACGATGCAATGATCAAGAGATTGATCTTGCGAGCGTCGGAGCTATAAGTGCGGACGATTTTGTTATAAATCACTTTTATGAAGGGCATTCTACTACAGTTTACTCACGCACGCGCGTGAAAGGTATAGTGATAATATTTTATTAGCTAAACACTTGCGCAATATATATGGCAGTTCGCTAAACTGTTTGTATTTTAAGCTTACAATATTATCCACTTCATTTGTTTGTCACCGCAAGAAAAATGCGAAGAGTACCTGTTGATTGTGTTAATCAAAATAATATTTTATTGATTTCTACTTTTATTAATTATTTTCAAATTAAATTAATTAATGATATTAATGTTACTAGAAACACGTATTTTGAAGAAGGTTTAGTTGTGCAAAAATTATGTATTTTTGACGTTCTCAATCCTTAATTAACACATTAATTGATCAACAAAGTCATTGTCAACATTCTACTTCGGATAATGTTTAAATAATATTAATTTTAAAATTTTCATAATCGTACAATTATTTTTCAATTTAATTTTAAACAATTATATGATAAATTGTGATTTTAAGTCCGAGTGTTCCGAATTGATTGCGCATAAATGCGCATTTATTACAATTTAGGTATATAGTAAATCTCGCAATTACCGCGTCACTGTTATTTCAATCAAAATCGTTCTGAAACAATCGCAAATTAACTTTGCGCACCGTACTCTCCAGGACAAATGCTCGGAAGCGCTCTGAGTGGAATATACAAACAGTGGCGTGCTCGTTAGCAGTTAGACGGATCGTCATTGTGACTTCATATTTTCGATTAATTAAATCGACATAAATGTGAATGTCGCATTCTCTCTGTGATATCGACTTTACATACTCGTTTGCGTATATACTCGCTTCTTCATAATGTCTCAGAAGTGGTAAAAGTTGATAATGTGAGTACTTCTGATGAATATCTCTGAGATATCATCGCAACGATACGTAACTGTCTTCTCTCTATCAGAAACCCGGAAAAACTTTTCCGTAGAAATACTGGAGTTATATCAACCCTTTTCCCTGAAGAAGTTTCTGCGATGCAGCTCGCGAAGCAGATCGAGGATATGCATTTCGTCGCTGTGCGATTTATGAAAAAGCGAGCCGTGCATAAGTTGCGAAGGAAAAAAAATGACCGGCAATTTAAGGAGCGAAATGCAAGTTACCGTACGCGTAGCAACTCCTCCGACATGCGTGAGAATTCAACCCCCTGACGAACGACGATCCGGCCGGCGCCACGATCATTTGCTAGCCGTGGCCATGCAAAAATTGCACCGCACCCGATGGCATGCATGCGGATTCCTCCCGTTGGGAGGAAAAGTTCGCCTCTCCCGTCGGCGAACCCTTTCACGGCTTTCGTCGGGAGATCACCGGTAATTTTCAAGAGAAGCGCCACGAAAATTGCCCGCGCGTCGAGAAGCGGAGGGTTGCCCTCCGCGGTGGATTACGCAGAAAATGCTGGGCTTCTCCCAGAGAGAGGTTGCCCGCGACCGATGGACACGCGGCAGTCGTTACGAATTCATGGGCCGCGAATGGAGGGTGGCGAACTGTCGCCGCGCTATTCGGTCGGTTATGCTCCTGCGAGCGTTTGCCTAAGCGCGCCAACGCGAGTTCCTCGTTGCTCTACACATTGCGCGCGCGCGCACGATGAATTATTCGCCGAATGTTGCCACGGCTTCAGAATATTTCCAGGCGATTACTCCGGACTATATTTGAAAATGCGATCGACCAAGAAAGCAGCAGCGAATGTCGCTGCATGGAGCCTCACGGCATGCCGACTTCCTTCGGTGAAATAAGTTATCTCGATCACGCGATTTCGCGATGCGGATGTGTATATATAGCCGCATTGTGTTTAGACCCACTGTGAGAGAGCTGTGCGCTAGATGTATATTACAGACAAATAAAATAGAAATTTCCATAAGTTAACATGATAACCCGTCATCGTTGTAAACAATTTAAATTAAGTGTGCATTTGTTGTTTATTATAAATCTTCTACTGTGTTCTCCTTCGTGCGTGGAAAGCCTAATTAGTATTCCGAGATAACTAGCTTTTTTCGAAATCTAACGATAACGAGTTTAAAAAGACATTCTAAAGTTAGTTATCGTAACATCGTGCGGTGCCTTGAGCGATTCCGCGATCCACGACGAACTCGGGGCGAATCCGATAATGATCGTAATTAGCTCTGACTTCGCGATTTCGCGCGTAAAATAAAAGTCCGCGATTACATCGTGCTAATGCGATTCCGGAAGGTAAAAACATGAGAGAAGAAGCGAAGTGATCGAAACCCCCATGAGCAAAAGGAGCTTCCCGAAGGTGAAGTCGCAACTGTAGCTCCTGTTTGATCCCGAACCTTTTTGTCCCGTTCGTTAGGCGCTTTGCGGGAGTTTTTATGGTCTTCGAGCGAATTCTCGGTCATATATCTTATTCCGTTTCGCGGCATTGTGCGACGTAGCATAGGTAGAACGCCGACCGAGCTGCTACCTGCTACTCCAGATTCTTGGGATACGTTTAGACACAGGAAAGAGAAAGTTGAGAGTATTTATTTTGAACTCTGTACCGATGCCTTTATTTGCCCAGTATCTTTCACGTTCTATATTTTTTAGACTTTCTTTTTAAAGTTCTTTTTAAAGTTTTACAACCAGAGACCAGAATTATGTGACAAAAAACTTATAATGTCCTCGTACCGTACATTTTTTAGAAAAAGTCCGCGTCAAAGCAATCAGTGAGTAACTTTTGCGAGTAACTGATTCGACAAATTTGGCAGGAGAAAACAACCGTAAACAACGGGCCGAAAATCGAGAGGGCGAATTGCGGTAAACGTTGACCGTTTCGCTTTTTTTACACCGGCGGCGACGGCGGAGGACCGCCATCTGATTGTGCTTCGCGTCGCGAAGCCATAAGCGTTCCCCACATTTGTCGTCGCACGGAAATTTACTTGCGCGGATGAAGACATTCGCGGCGAGCGGCAATAAAGTCCTATGGCCGTATAAAAAAGTTCGCAATAATAAAGCGCTCGCGCTGCGACGCGAGATATACAGGTGACCCACCGGAAACGCCTGTCGCCGTCTTATTTCGCCTCGTGTCAAGATGACCGTATCATTCTTGACAAATGTTACAACGCCGGCACGATACTCGCGACTTCGCAACTCGAAGTTGTCCACGTATTAGTCGCACCGATGATGAACGACTTCGAAAGAGATCACTATATTTATTTATCTACATCTAAAATGTAAGGCTCAAGATGAATATTCAAGCTAACATTTGGAGCTTTTTATTTCGAGTCGTAATAATATTTTTTCGCCGCAAAATATGGCATTAGAACTTCTGATTCGTTATTGGCGGATTATTTATTATCAATTTTATACAAATGAATTTTACACTTTTGCGGAATTTTTATGTACATAATTGGCCCCTATTCTGTAATTTTTACGACAGAGTTAATATCATTATATTGTCGTTGCGCAATTATTTTACCATATATAATATGGTGAAAAAGCGAAACGATAATATCGACAATGTAATTAAGAATTACAGAAGTTAGAAGCCAATATCATGAATTTCACGACGCGCGCGTATCGTTGATGCACGAGCACATTTTCGCCTTGAGCCTTTCGATGATATCTCCGTTCCCACTTTGCACTAGCACTCGCGCAAACAACACTCCGAGATTCACATTGACGTGACGAGCACAAAATGAATTTCGTTACATTATCATACTTTTTCGCGATTCCAGGCGTCGGCATGGAGCACTGATCCGAGGCGGCGAGGCGCCGACCGCGAGAAACGGAGATTTCACCGATTCAACTAGATATCTAAGTAATCTAAGAGTAGGAATAAAAAAGGCTGCGAATACATACAGTTGGGGTACTCACCGTCCTTGGGCGGCGAGGGGCACTGGGGGTACGTTCCGATGTGGTATCCGTAGGCGTTGTGCTGGTGCATGGGCGCGAACGGATATCCGGCCAGCGATCTGGGACTGGGAAAGCCCGCGTCCGCGTGCTGCTGATTCCCGCTGCCGGGCCCGGAGCCCTGATGCGCCGCCAGCGAGCCGACCTGATGCGAGAACTGGTGCGCGCCCGGTACGTTATGCCCACCCGGGTAACCGCTCCGCAGACTCGTCGGATTGTAGAGGTTGTTGTGCTGGAGTTCGATGAAGGCGGACTTGCCGCTCTGGGAGACCGGCGTGCTGGAGGTCGTGCTGTCACCGCCGTTACCGCCGGGTGGGCCAGGCGTCACCGAGCCGAGACCCGCGTGATGAAGATGCTGCTCCATGTCGGAGCCGGCGCCCCCGGTACCGGCGGCACCACCGCCGCCGCCGCCGCCACCACCGCCGCCACCGGTCGGTCCACCGCCGCCCGACATGCTATTCGGGGTCGGGGTACTCGACGGACAGGGGTCGCCCGCCCCGAATGGGCTCCCCAGATCCGTGAAATTGAGCGTCGTCGTGCTGCCCGGACGCTCCACCTTAAACACAACGTCAATGCCGCCGCCACAGCCTACGGTCCTCGATGCCGTCGCCGAACTCGCCGACGACGTCGTCGCCGCCGCGACCGTCGCGTGCCCTCCGTACGGGGCCCGAATTTTGAGACTTCTCTCAGACGATGAGCACACACTTAGCGGCGTGCCCCCGTACTAGACTAGGTCGACCGAGTCCTGGCGGAATAAGTGCGGAGAGTCGTCATCGGATCGCGGAAGAGTTAACACCTCTACCCCGTCGGGCGTTTCAATTCCAGCTCCGTTCCGGAGTTTTTACACTGCGGCAAAGAAGACGTCGCTCGATCGCTCGCACTGGACTTACTTTCGTCAAGTTGCACTATCACGACTGCTGGTTCGTTTTCCAGGGGATGGGGGGATTCACTGCGACATTCACACTTTCGGCTATTCGCAAAGCGGTCTTTGTTGCACGTATCCGTCGCCGTTTACAGGCCTCACGTTTGCTTTTGTTCAAGTTCGGACACCACTTGTCACACGTCCACTTCACACGCGTAGTCCTCGCGGAAACACTGTATCTCGAGCCGAAGGTGTCCCCGGGGTCGATGCTTACTGTCCGGTTGCCGTGCGTCAGCTCGTCGTCGCTCGGCCTTCAAACGGAGACGCGCCGCGACGGCGTGACCAGACCGTCGGCATATCGGTCCTTTTCACTCACGTTACCAACATATGCACCAAGTCGCGAAACGTCACTCGATCACTTTTCAACCACAGTCTCGGACTCGTTGAACGAACGTCAACAAACGTTGTCGCGCCCACAATGGTCCGCGATCATCCGCGCAATTCGTTCTGCACGACCGGACCCGAAAATCTATTGCTGTCGTGTATCCCAACACTCGCGTTTTTCGTCGCCGATTTAATTACACCGCCGTATTACAACGCGACACAAGCGCGCGCTCGCGCACCTCCTCGGTGACGATATGGTTTTTACACGCGTCGTGCCACGATTACTTGGCCGATGAGCGTATCGTGCACGCTCGACGTATACGCGGACGTAACCGGCTGGACGAAGAAGGTAAGGGAAGAAGAAGACGACGACCAGGGCGTAGAAGAAGAGAGAAAAGCACACACGCGCGCCTGGTTCCAGTAACTGCAGTGCACACCGCGCGGCGCGGACCGGTATAATGATACATAATGAAGCCGGAGCCTCTCCCCGGAGCCCGGTTCACCGTTTCTGAAAGTCGCCGCGGTGGCGCTACTCAAGGCCACGCCTATGACGAGCGTCATCCGCGTTCACGATTGGCACGTCGTGCTGCTCCCCTCCACTTGTATATGAAATCCGCAACCGCGATTGGCGTCGCGGAGGCCATTATGGTATCCGAGTGGGTGTCGCTGGAGAACAACTACGCCCATGTACACCCGGACACCCTCGGGGCGACCGACAACGCGGAGGTGTTCTGTATACCTGGGGAAGTCCGTTCGTTCGTCGCGCGTATTAGGTCCAACTGATATCGTCGGGGATATACTCGAAGACCTATGAGCGACATCAGCGAGTTACGCATCGCAGAATTGCGTTTGTTATCCTTTTCGACTCTTGCTTGATTCATTGACTAAATCGCACTATCAGACTCACTGTGACAGGAGGTGAGAGACGAGTGACATTCCAATTGTTGAGTACTTGACTTTTCGATTGTTAAGAGTTGAGTTGAGTTTAGATGAGCCGATTGTTTGTGGATACTACCTACTCTTCTGAAGCTGATTGTCTTGGACACGAGCACAGAGTCTACTAATTTTTGGAGCGATATCTTTTTTTTTTTAATTTTGTTTATTATCTTATTTATTTTCGACGAAAATACAGTTGCATTGACGTGTATTCTGTTTTCACGCACTGTCACTTGTTTTTCGAGAAAATTTTTTTACTTCTCAAAAAAATTTATAAAAATTTTTTTAGATCTTTGGTCTCTTAAAATTTATAAACAGAATTGCATTCCCTTTTTTATTTATTGAAAAGTATAAAATGATCGTTAATATATATATAATTTATTAATTTCTTTTTTAAGTGAAACGATATAAATAAAAAATAAGTTTCAACTTTCACAATCTTGTTTATCTTTATCAAAACTTATATATAGATCTAATTCTTATTTTTATTCTAATTTTTTTAATTCTTAAATTACCTAGTTGTATTTTGCTTCTACTTTTTCTATTGCTCAATAAACATATATGCACATGAAATGTTACGTAAATATGTAGGTCCACAATGTATATGTATACTAAACTTGAGAGAATAGAATCAATAAATGATTGTGCGGATCAATTATCCCTGCAGAAAATTTATTAATTCTTTCAGTGCTATGGACACGTTAATACATCCAGCAAATAGTGCACTTACGCGTCACACGACAGTATTTTTTATAAGATATAATACTTTTTATTTTTAAAACACATATAATACATTTAATTTTAAAAAGTGTTGTAAAAAAATATTCAGCACTGAGACGCGCCACAGGCAGTAAAGTATTCTGCACATACACGACTCATTATTGTCAGTCATCAAAAGTATTTAATATTAAAAAGGTTAATGTCAGGATAGCTTGTAGTCTGTGACCTGACCTGTATTGGAACATGATTTTCTTTAACTATTTATCTAGATTAATCATTAAAATTGGGGCATTCTTGGTCTAGAAAAAATTTTGGCAGATTCTGGTTTCTCAACTATCGGCTGATCGCGCGAACGTTGTCGCGACACTTTGGCAGCAAAGGACCTCCTTTGCTCCGCCCATTAAATCCACCACGAAGGGCGTCTACTCTCAGCAGAAGATGGAGTGTAGGAAAGGAGCAATATTTTTTTCCCCTCTTCTTGTTGCTTCCAAGTATACATCGTTGTGATTGCATCAGTGATCAGATTGGCGATAATGAAGCGCCAATGGATTTAACAATAATTCCCGCTGATTTAGTCCCAAAAGATAGCCAATGCAACGAGCACATCGATAATACCATTTAAGAGATTTAAAGACTTACGCTCTTTAGATTCTTACTACGATTTATAAATTTTGCATTCGATTATAAATCGCTACTGTTGTTATATCTGAAATTATATGTGTAATACTACTAAATATTATATGTATTTTGAGAATTCTATAAGAACAATTTAAATAAAAATAATTATACTAGATATTGCAAAGGTTATTTGTCTTGCATTTAATTAATCTAATTGTATCAGATAATTTGTCACATGTATATATATGTGACGGTAGCAATGGTATGAAATAATTTCAGCGTAGGGAATAAAGATTGAGGCAATATAAAGTAATGAGGGCTTTTTCCGATCTCTGCGTCGTTAAACTCGAGTAGAGATGGATTAGATCCTGTTCGCGGATAGTCTAATTGTACGTACTTATACATTCATTGATCATGATATCCGTATTATATAACTTATCAGTGTAATTAATTTAATGAAAATCGTGATTGGATATTATACCATCGATTCTTTACACGTGTAATTAAAATTAATGACTTTTTATTATGTGCCGCCTGGCTGAACTCTTCTCATGGATGACTGATGATAAACGGGCGAGCAAAACATTTTCTACGTAAGTCGATATACTTCAAGTGATTATCAAGTGACTTTTCCAGAAAATTTTTTTATTAATTGTACTTTTAATTTTATTTATTTGATTGTTAGGCATGAGATTATTGTTATGTATACATATATACTCAACTTATGTTTCAATATTATTAATTCAAATTAAAAAATTTTAAATAAGTATAAGAAACTTGACAATTCTTTTTATTAATACCAAGCACTAATTTATAAATACATAAAATTTTTTCGATAATATGCGATATAAATAAAATAGGAACTAGAAGATATAAAAGCCAATATACAATTTTACTTTGATTTAATGCGATATGAATTTCTGGCAAAAATTTGTTACAAAACTTTAGAGATATATATGTATACGATGCGAAATGGTTTAAACAGGAATTCATTTGTCGTAGCACAGTGACCTAGAGAGACATTTCTTTCTCGATTATAATTATGCTTAATCAGACAGAGCAAGTACAATTACTGTCTTGAGCGTGGTTATCGTCTACAATGATATTAGTCGCTAAATTATATACCATCTATTAACATTGCGTCACGTTCCGCTGGCATGCAGACGATGCTTCAATTATGCAAGGTCGTAATCTAGATATGTTTAAAAATGTAGTATAGTTAATTTTACTGACAGTAAATAAATGTCTTCACACAAATGTTAAAGAAAATGTGAATATTTTTTGTTCTCTTAGAATTTTTATGTAACATTTTTATATTACAAATGTAATAAAATTTACGCACGTAATTTAAATATAATCGGAACAGTTATTGAAACATATTTAGATTCTGTCTAATTTTCAGCAAATAAAACAAATCTATATAATATGTGCTATAAACAAAAAAGAAAATGTTAATATTAAAAATGACATAAAACTTTTAATAATGTAAGAATAAAGTTTATGCAGAACTCTATTTTGTGTTTTATTACAATGACGTTTTATTTGTAGTGAAGTTTTAGAGTTAAATTTTCTATTTTTAACGCTCAATTGCAATTGAATATTCACATAAATGCTAGTGAAAGATTATTATCTATATGCTGCGGATTAGTAATAATATTTTATACAGAAAATATGTTTAAATATATAGGTAATAAAAACAATATATAAATTTTAATATTTTTCTTTTTAAACGTACATTATCGTAAATAAAAACTGTTACACTTTTCTATGAATTAAGTTGAAAACTTTTTTGAAAATAGATATAAATATTTTAAAAAATCCTACAGCAAATTTTTAAGAATTATTGCACTTTAAAAGCAATGTCCTAATTTTAAAAGCGACGTGGCATCCAGAACGGATATCGATGATGAAAATTGATATTAATGACGAATTCGTCTTGTCAAATGCATGCGATATACAAAAGATGCGTCGATTAGAAAACACGAGGATGGCACGAGGCTCAAATTTCCTTACGTGTCCTGTACGAAATCACTTCCCTCTTCGTAATACCGGTGTACCGATACGCCCGCGGGAACGGCACTAGGCCAAAAGAGCGTGGCACGCTCTTATGGCGCGAAATTACATTGGGGGCTAATTGCATGGCGGCGGTAGCGCAAACACGTGTCATCAGTCGACCGCCACTACCATCAACACTACCACTACCACCATCGGCTGCGCCATCACCATGCGATGCCTATGGTGGATAGCTGCGCGGCCGGTTGTGTACGGTGAATTACGTAATTGAGGTAAATAGCGGCTATCCAGAGTGCGGGGAACTGTGCTAAATAAAATGCCATTCAATTAGACGACAAGAGGACCGCGTATAGCGTCGGCGGTACCCGATGTTGCTCCCTCCGTTTCGACGGGTATTTCCTAAAGCGGATGGCTCATCGCCGCTCGAAGCCGCGCGTTTTAAAAGTGTGCGTCTGGTCTTTTGATGAAACGATTAACTTTAATCGTTGACGTTAAGTTCGCCTATACAAGGTGTTATGTAATTCACGATATTAGTTTAGGAAATAGCTTATTCTGTACTACGCGAAAATTTAATTTAACAACTTTCATTAATTGTTCTGTTTTAAAACTATTTGTAATAAAACGTTTGCAAAAGCTACATAAATTTCTCATTATATCCAAACAGCGTTAATTAATATTACAAATATTTTTTTAGTGAAAGAGAACAATGTAAAATTTTCATTTTTAAAAGTTAAGACGTATGCAAAATATCTTCAATATAATATGTAAAAATGGTAACGTAAAAAAATAAACCAAATGGACATTCCGCCATGTCTGTCTCGAATTTACAATGTTTCACACGGCGTGGCGTTAAAAATGAGAAACTGTTTCTCGTACGGCGCGAGAAGAGCTCGTAATTCGAGTAGTTTTATGCACGGGAAAAAAAGGGTAATGCCAGCGTGATGTGGAAACGCATGGACAAATTGCGGCGCAAAGTGGCATTTTGATTTCTCGTTGCCCCGTCGTTTCTCTGTCAAATCAAAAGAACGTAAAAATACTCGCAGATTATAGTGCTAAGTGGCACTTTTATCACTCGCTGTAATTGCGCATGCATCCCGCGAGAACTTTCTCCCGCTCGCTCGTAGTTTCGCAGATTCCGTGACCGTCGATCGGTGCACCGCTTACCGCACTTCGGTTGTTTCCTTTCCTTTTTCCCCTCTGTATATCAGTTAATGACAGAGCTTGAATACTTGTCACGCTTAAACACGACGTAGGTATCTCGAACGCGACAGGTAAGATATTTAAAATGAAAGAGACAAAAGACTTTCTTCCATATTATTAATCTTCCATATTAATTAATTTTTGTTGCATCCATTCCAAAACGTTTGCTGTATCTTATTATTAAATTTCCGATATTTTATTGCAAAATTTGGTAATATATTTTTTGGAATTGCATCGCAAAAATTGCGTTTGAAGCTAAAAATAGAATCTCCAAATAGACGGTCACACGAGTTTACTCGTTTAAGTACTCTCGTATTTCGCGAGCAAAAGAATACCATACCGATAACGTTGTTCACGCATTGGAATACTCTCACTACCTCGCCTATTACCGGGCGTTGTACAATTTAATCTTTTTATGCGCGATTGAATCGCATTGCTCGCATGCATCATGCATTTTCCATCACGTGCGCCTAACAACGGACGCGTAATATCTACGCGGACGGCGCGGCGCTTAAGGTTTGCGCGCGTATCTATACGCCGCGCGAAGCATGAAAAAAACGGAGAAGGAGGAAAGAGAGACGGAGGGTGCGCGCGCGCGCGAGAGAGTAGCAGGTCTCTTCGAGAGTTTCTCGATGCCCGGAGCAGTGACAAGCTCGGATCATAATTTTCGTACTTTACTGCTCGGCAGTAAAAGCCGGAGCGAGTATAGGTGGGCGTCGCCCGCAAACATTGTGTTTGACCGTGTTCTACATGGTATTATCGTCCGTTCTAACGTCCGAAAACATTCTCTATTTTTAGCACGGGCCACGAAATCCACCTACCGCGCCCCTCTCTGCCGCTTCGCTAGAAAACACTTTAACGGGAACCGTCGCGGAATCGATCCTATTAATCTGATATCGGCGAGCGTATCGATGATTTACCGGGCGTCGCGCGCGTTTTCGAAACACCCTGTACGTTAGTACTGCACGCATATCCGTTTATGCGGGCACGAAATTACAGATCAGGTGCACGGGATCGCAGAAATGTACTTCTCGTTAGGACTCCAGCGGTATTGAATTTAATGATACGGTAGTTGGAGGAAATGTAGAGCATCCGAGAGAGAAGCGAGTGAGAAGTATTTCTTTTAGACAGGGTGTACTGTCATTCAAGAAAATGTAGCGAGGTGCGAGAAGGCATTGCACCGGAGGAATCGCGTCAATGATCGTTATTAATGTCTTCCGGAAAACTGATTTAATGGGATTCACTATTTTACATGCGGGTCTTGGATTACCCATATCTACAAATGCTGAAAGATGAATGATACGGAGCACATTAGCGCAATAATACACAAATCTCTTTTCAGATTCGAATTAATTTTTACTATTGGCATGGCAATTTTTGACAATTTTATAAAACCATTTCTAATACTTTTTTTTAATAAATAATTTTATGTAATTTATACAAAATATATGTATAATTTATTTATTACAATAAAAATAAATATTAAATATTCGCGAAACTTGATGTATTAGAATTAGTTATTTAAATTTAAAATTGTACATCCTGAGAAAAGTGCATCACGCAGCAGCGGCTCGAAACGCGACGCTAGAAAGGCGGGAGAGGCAGCGGAATCGTGAGTCTCACGGTGAGTCGTTCGATCGGTACTCACGAGAGTCAAAAGCCTTCGAGGAGTCGGCGCGACTTACGAGGCGAACGAGGACGAGCCGTCGTTCGAACAAAGAGACTTTCACGAGTGCCCCTGAGGAGGAAGAAAAAGACACTGAGGGGGAGGAGGTGGACGTGCGAAGGGGAGAGAACGAAGAGAGCCACGACGAGAAAAACGAGAGGGCGAGGACGCGGCTCCTTCAGGACGGATGAATGGGGCTACTAGCGATGTGGTGCGAGGGATGCCCTGGAGAAGTCGAATTGCCCGCCATTGTGACGGAATTGATTATCGTATACGAAAGAGGATTCGGAATAAGATATCGAATGGACAAGACTATGGATGCTGCAAGTTGCGCATGTCAAAGAGAACCTTGACATTATTCATAACGAAATTAATGCGTGGCGATTTAATCGTAAAATTAAATTCACGATCTTAATTAGCTGCAATTTTCTAAACACGATGGCTTTGTGTAAACATAAATGCACTCTAATAATTCGAATCTTAGAGTATTGTTTTGGTTGCCCAAGCAACACAATTACGTTTAAAATACGATTAATAAATGTTAAAAATCATGTAATAAACATATATAAACTAAAAATAACTGTTTAAAATTTGTGCAGCTTTTAAACTATTAAATAAATGTTAAAAAACATTTTATAAGACGTTTCTTTAACGTTTTCTTCCACAAGTTTAAAAAATAGTTTCTTTAACGGTTTCTTTCACTATACTTTAAAAAATAGTTTTATACGAGATATTTCAACGGTTTAAATTATAATAAACATATATTTAACGTTAATAACATCTATTTAACGTCTTTTACATACTATATAAAAACGTTTTGGCTAAATGTTTTTTAAACGTAAATAGTCTACTTGGATCATTATGGTAAGAATGTAAAATAGCTTTTTCTGACTAATATATAGAGCAAAGTGTTAACTTATTTACTTAATGTATTTCATAAATTAATGATAATTATTTAACCTTCTTTTCATGTAACACGCTAAAGATCAAATTAACTTATATTGACGATACTTAATAAGAACGTTAAATTATGAGTATGAAAATTGTATGTTCAATCGAAGAAATAATTTTTGCGTTTCAGATAATCAAGTTAAAATAATAAAATCCAATTTTATACAGTTCAAAATTCTCTTACTCCTTTAAAAGAACAAGCGTTATCGTGTTAAGATCTGACCAATGATAGTCGACACTTTAATTTCTCGAAAGCGCCAGGTAGCTAATTCTTGACAACACGGAGCATCCTCGAATCGGTCAAAAGACAGACGTCCAAAGTGTCGCCCGACCGGGTTTCCCATACTACCCGTACAATCGCACCCTGCAATTAAGTACGACCTGCCTCCTGGTAGTTTTTCTATTTCATTCTTCTACTATTTCCGTATATCGTATATCTTTTTTTTTCCTGAGACGCGTAGAAACGAGGAGGAAAAACTGACTTTCAAGGTGGTTGCCCTTGCGTGAATGAATGCCCGAAACAAAAGAACGCCGCGATGTGCCGGGGAGGGGGAGGTAAAGGGAGAGAGAGGGGGACGTGGAGGATGCGACCGCGAAGGGTGTGGCGAGTCCTACTGGAAGCTCTTTTGAATGAGAGACTGCGAACACCGGCGGATGTTTTCGGTTTTGATCGAAACCTGGACGTTTTTACATGGGAAGAGCTCTGCTCGCGCTCTCTGATGATTATGCGTGTCGCAATATTGTAATTGCTTATATATAGGTATACATATATGAGTAATTACTTATGTGCAGTACGTATTTTCACCATAAATTACCGTAATTGCTCCGTAAAATGCTGGTAGCACAAGCTTTACATATTTAACGACAAAGCGTGACATCCATCGCATATCTGTATGTACTAGCAAACGATTTATCGTGGAAATGTCATGAATAAAACATATATATATATATACATGAAGTGTTTATTATTTGTCATAAGAGCAGGTGCGCCTTAAAGTGATAAGAGTCATAAAGTAACGGCTGAATTAAAACGTTGACTACACGTGTTAACAGAAATTAGAAACTCATACATTAGCGCGATATCGAAGAAGAATAACGTTAATATAAGTATTTCGCGCGGATAGAGTTATTATCCTTTATTCCGGAGATAATGGCATACACAGAAGTGGCTGGACTTTTTCTATTCGCCAAGGTGTGAAACGGAAAGGACTTTTTTTATCACTTGTTATGGATTTTTTTTTTCCACGCGACAGCAATCATGAGAGAAGGAAATTCTGCAGCTCCAACGGGACTTTGAGGTATAATCGTCCGAGGGCAGTCAGCCGCGTAAAAAGGGTGAAGTTTTGAAATGAAGAAGACAGCAATTTGCACGCGTGAAAAATATAACAGAAGGGTCGTGAGTGCCAGGAGCAAAAAACGCAACAGTCGCGTGCAATCCCGCGGTACGATTGCGCGACATTCTCAGGCGCGTCTTCCTCGTATAACGTATTTACTCGTATAACGACAGTAAAAGAAAGTTTTTCTTTTTTTTTTTTCATGAAGTGACTGACTCCTCGGAAAAATACATCCCCTAAATTATAAGAAAAGAAAATAAAAGAAAAAAAGAAAGCGAGTAAAAAAGAGTATGCATTCAGATAGAAAATATTCCATTACGAAAAATCTTGTAATATCAAACGATTTTATTTGCGATAGTAATGTATAAATAAAACAATATTTCATATACATAGAAATAATTCTGTGCATAATTATATACATACACAGCTGTACAGTATATAATTATTAATACGCAAAAATTGAATGTACTAATTGGCAAGTCAAAAGAAATTCATATTTAAATGTCAATTATAAATAAATTTTAAGCGTAAATTTTCTCATGTACGTCAATATAATGATTGATATTAATTTCGACTCAGTACATTAAGCAAAATGTTTTTTATCGCGCCGCTCAGTTCGACGGAAAGTAATTTATAGCCGTGAAAGAGTCAGAAAATGTTTGTTGACTCGTTATTACAAAAATAGCTGATATCACTACCAGGAGGCAGGGGAGTAGGTGCGCGTTTCTCATTCTCTTTCTTATACCTAATCGAATCTCACGAGTACCCGCAATTTCTGCGACTTTCCACAAAGGCCTCGCTTGCACGCACGCCATTGCGAATGTATGCGACGAACACCTGGAGTTCTCAAACGATCGTGATGGACTGTTGATAAAAGGAGCTCAGTGTTCGCACGAAGGGTACGTGGGTGGAATTGAGCGAGAAACTCTGGACGCGAAGAGCTCCCCGGTTTCTTGCAAAAGGGGTGGCACACGATCACCATCGAGGTGTATGAATGATGAGAGAGAAAGGAGACCGAGGAGGCGGGCAAAATCATCGAAGAACGCATAGTGAGAAGTAAAAAATAAACTGGTATGAAAGGACATCGCAAGAGATAAAAACGAGAGAAACGTTAGAAAATGCAGAAAATGATGTGTAATTATATTGTGATTTTTAATGGATTTAATTTTCAGTTGAAGAACACAGATTTGAAATTCTGTCACGATAAAGTTGTAACAGCTGCCATTCCGCTGTAATTGCTTTTGTTAAAGTTATAATAACGTTACAAACGTCACTCCAATTTATTTATATGTATATTTGAAAAAGAGCAAAGCTGGAAAATTAAATCGTCACAACATAACTCTGTTTTATCTGTCTGGGTGAAATTTTCCTAATTGCATTTTACTGGCAGGACCATCGCGGAATGTTGCTTAAGACGAAGAGCGGGCGGGAGGGCGTCATGCGAAAGCAACCGAGGGAAGGGGGGGGGGAGAGGGGAGAAGAGAGAACGCCCGAGTGCGCGAAGGAGTTGGAGAGTTACGGGAAAAGAGAGCGCAGGCACGAGAAAAAGAAGGCTAGGTAGTGCGAGGAGAGCGCGAAGGAGAACGTATGGGAGTAGCGAGAGAGAACGTCAGCTGGCCGCGTTCTCGCGTGACGACGCTCCGAACCGCCGCCGCGCCGAGCCGAGCCGCGGCCGGCTCGGTTTCCCCCGTGGCGGCGGGAAGACCCGCCTCGTATCTCTGTCCCTCATTACTATTCTATGTGTCGTAGTAGACGACGAGGGCCGTCGTCGCGCATCAGGCCCAGTGTATAGACAACAAGAGAGAAGCGGGCAGTGTGCGTGCGTGCCTGCACCGTGCCGTGCTGTGCGTGCACGGGCGCACGCGCACGTTCGCGTCTCGACGAGCCCCCCTTTTTTTATATTTTTTCCCCCTGTCTTTCCTACTCTCTCTCTTTCTCTTTTTCACTCCTCCTCTCCTACACTCTTTCTCTCGTTTCCCTCCCTTTGTTTTTATTCGCACCCCTGCTCCGCCAGAATGCACGGGGTGCGTGTCTGCGAGGAGCAAGCTCTAGCCACGCTAGCCCGCAGCGCTCGATGTCAACTCGTTGCCACGCATCTGCCTAGCCGGCTGTCACGCTATCGATGAGCCTGAGCGGGCGAGAATCGGATCAATCTTACGGCGGACGGTGCGCGATGAGGGCGAACGGGTTCCAAGAGTTATGAACCGTCGTCGAACTTTTGCAAGAGAGCCTCGTCGATGCCCACTTCAGATTTTTTCTCGATTGACCGTTACAAGTAGGAATCGAGGGGATCGACGAAGTGGCTACGAGCCATAACTTGCTGAAGTATCATAATGCACACTCTATAATCGTCATTGCGGTCCCTTATCTCTTATAGTCTTAAAGTTCTCCTTTGATTTTTAAACCAAACCTATTTTTAACTAATAGTATAAATTAGTGGTTGTATATTATCTTGACAGCTTTAAACATGTATTTAAATTTATCGTAATTAAATTTATTTTTGAACAATGTAAATTTCGTTGGATTTTATTTAAACGGAAATAGACGGAAGAAATGATAATAATGAAGGTAACGGATGTACTTATTTGTTTACATTTCCCTAACACGACTACGCGTGACAAGAATCACGATCGCTCGTATTTACATTGCAAATATCGAACAATTTAGCGTAAAGAATTATCATAAGAATGTCTAACTTTTTTTTTCTTTACAGGAAGGCTGTCAACTTGTTGCGGTGTATTCGTTTTGCCGACGGCTAACACGCCATCGTCAGAGCATACTATCTTATCGAAAAAAAAAAAAACGGTAGACAAAGACAACGTAAGATAAAAAGGTAAGGTCGGTTGTAAAAAAAAATTGTTAAAACTATTTGAAAAAAAATTTATGCTGCACACTACGTTTAAATACATATTATATGTATTTTATAAAAATTCTCATGCGATTTCATTAACAAAATAAAAAGTAATATACTCACTGATACTTTACAATATTATCGTTACTTATTATTGTGTAATGTACTTTATTATTGTATATTGAAACAAGTATGAATATAACTTATATAGAAAAAGTATAAGGAAAAGCTTTAGGAAGCGTTCGATATCCAATATCATTAATCTCGCAAATTAGCATAATCAGATCTTAAGCGACAAATAGTTTTATCAAGTCGCAGGTAATGTACAAATATTGAATTTATATTATACACGCATCGATGAATATTAAATTGCGGACTTAATTGCGCACGCAATGTAGATATTACTTTGTAGATATTACTTCGTGCTCTCGATCTAAAAGTGATGACAAATTACGTTGAAAACACGACAAAATAAAAAAAACGCAATGTGAGATGCGTTCGAATCTATCGTAAAATAAATAATTCATTATCGATCGTATAGATAAAATAATAATTTGTAATACCCGTCCTAAATCAATAAGTAAAATAAATAAATTGCACGAAGTACTTGCTTTGATAAATAGCTGATGCGTTTACAGTTTAATCACGAGAGTTAATTGATCGCGTGAGCTAATAGTTGCTGATTATTCATAGGAAATGATCACGTTTCGATGGGTAATGCGACGATACATGGATTCACGCCGCGCTATACCTGCCTGGCTCGAGTCTTGCCGGGTGAATGATAACACAACGCGGACGACCTTGTGTACGCAATAGCACTCGGCGTATCAAAACAAGCACAACAAGGTTGCGAGCCGGTAAAATTGTTGTTTCGAAATATGTAATATGTTATACAAATTAGATCGAGTCGGATGCTCTTATTTGTTTTCAAATTAAGTTTGATTGAATAGCTAGTGCACACATGCGTTTTGTTTTTGCGGATTGATTAATCGCCTAGAAGATAACGATTAATGTCGTTCAATTAAGAGAGCACTTTGAAATAGAAATGTTCTTAAAGCTCAATCAACTTTAGAGCGAATTTACTTTAGTCTAATTGATATTTATATATAAATGTTATTAGTATAAAATTCTTTTTCTGTAATTGTACAGAGAAACTGAATCTTTTAAAATTTTCTTTTTATTATGACAATTTAAATAAGTGATTCTGTATGTAAAAAAATATTAAATCTATTATTTATAAAATCAAATTTTTATTCTAAGAGAGCAGTAAAATTGTATAATTTTTTATATATTTCTTTTCTATTTGAATTAGATGTGACTCTCTTTCCAAAGAAAGACGCGAGATTTCATCGTGGTGAATTGTAGGGTTAAAAAGGTCCGATAGAGGGTTAATGCCGTCATCTCTAACCAGAATTGACACGGCACTCATCCCCCTCGCTACGTAATTGGCCCCTTTGCTTTCTAGTCTGGTGCCAGAAGGGATTTCTAGGAGTCAGTGGGCAAATCCTATTTCGGCGGCGTTTATATTCGACAGAGAACCCTGGGGCCCGGTGTTTATTGCTGATCTAATAAAAGTCCCTCGCCTGTCGATTGTCGTAAAAGTGAGTGTACGTCGTTATATGGCGCCCCATAATTGCCACAATGAATTTGCGCAATCCCCGTCAACTTCAGTTATATTATCGCCCTCGTATTGTCTTAGGAAGCCACGATATAAACGGCTTTATCTCAGAATTTCTAGTTTACATAGCTATTAAAATGACGTTTGATATCTATTTTTGATATGCAGGTGGATGATAATATAGTTTCTTAATAAATTCTAGAGTTTTTAATTTGCCTCATAAAGACGCGATATGTTAGATAGATTGTTTTTCGGAGTCTCAAATTACATGTGTTTACGGCATTTAAGAAATATGACATATCACATGAAATTACAATACAGTATTACACTATAAATGCTTATCAAATATTATTTACAGCGTAAACGAACTATAATTACACAGGTCCGTGATTAATTGATTATTTCACTAATTTTTTTTATCTCACTATTTTACGTAACTTTAATCGATACGCGAAGACAGTTGAGATTTGCCGTAGACGAACGGCAGGCGCCAAAGAAGATATGCCAAGAGAACAAAGAAGAATCAGTCGGAAGAGACAGAAACGGAGTCGATGAGAGGGTAGCCGAAATAATTAGCGGGAGGCATCGAGAAGGTCGGGCGGAAGGTCGTGGCCAGGAAGCGGCGTGGGGAGTCCTGTGATCTTAGGGAAGTCACGGGTCAGCTATGTGTGCTTTGCCTGGTTTTTGCTGGCGAATATTACTGGCGCGCAATTAGCCGCGGTTCATTAGTTACTGTCCAATCAATCAAGACGCCCAACGGAAGAGACTTCCTTGTAAACTCGTCAGTTTTATAGAAAGCGCATCTTCGGGCGCGATATTTCCTATATAGATAACGTTTTCATTTTCCGTGCATCGTCAAATAAAATTTTTTTCAACGAAAGAAAAAAATTTGATGCAAAACAGTATTTACAGAACGATTTGTTATTTATATATATCCTTTTTATAAAAATGGAAAAGAGTTTTTAACGCTTTGATCGTGAAATAGATAAACCTTCCGCGCGCTATAATTTTTTTAATGTATAGAATTAGATCCTGATTAATTACGAAGCATCGGGTTCGATTCACCTAATTTCCGAGAAGGATTCGATTGAGGTCAAAGACCAGACCGTGATGGCCCTCAATATTATCGGTAGCTTTCTTCTCTACGTATAGGTCACAGTAAACAAAAAGTGTCGGTATTATTTGTGCACTAAGTAAATAAAAATTATAAATGTAATTTAGAATTTTTTCATATTATATAGAATCAATTATAATAATTACGTTGCACCGTGAGTATGATAAAAATTCAATATTTTTCTACATGCGTATTTAAATTTAGCGGTATGAAAGCTTCATACCGCTACATTCAAAAAACATAAGCAGATCATACTCAAATCCGGGCAACGTTATAATCCACGGCATCCATCTTCCTCAGCTTTCTGGTTGACCCTTTCCACGGGAGTTTAAATGAAACTCAGGTAATCTGCCGGGTGCTCCGGAGGTTCATTAGTCAGGAGACTAAACGCCGTTGCCCCACTCTTGCTAAGTAAGCTGTAAGGTCTAGGGACGAACCGGAAAGTCGAGCGTCTCTCGTAACGATGCGTTCGATCGATTATTACTGCATGATCTTGCACAATTCGCTATTTCGCTGCCGCGCGAGCTTCGACTCTCTACCCGGCGATACCGATAAATTGGCCACTTAAAAATCCATTAATTACAACGAGAAACGCGTGAATAGAATTTTGGGCAAAGTGACTTCCGAACAGGTTGCTCATTCATAAACATGTCAGACTTATGAATATTTCTTTCAGCTGTTTAGATATCTTATATGTATTTTTATGAGAAATTGTTTTTCTCACAGAAGCTTATGTATTTAATGCTATTATTTAGTCGTTCATTCATTTATTAATACCATATATCGCAATATATTAATATAAAAAAGCAAATTACTCGCCGTTTGCAATTTTAAGGAAAACCATAAAAGAAGAAATCTTTTGATGATTGCATCAACATGAAGACTATTTAAGCGCGTAAAAGGAACGCGAAGATGAATCAAATCCTCACGAATCACAAGACAATCGCGAGTCCGCTCTCAATCCGCTGGGGAAAATTTTTTGTTCCCCGGCAGTGGGATGATTTAGACGGTGCTATGGAGAGTGGCGCCAGGGGAAGGATTGAGGGCGCTCTCCGGCTTCTTCTGGGCCTGATTGCGTAGCCGTAGAAGCGTAGCTCGGTCCACGGCTCTCCGAGGGATTCGAGGAACGGGACGGGGGGAGGGGAGGGGAGGGGGAGAGACAAGGTGAGATAGAAGAACTTTCAGGGCACAGAGGCACTGGCGCCGCGCGCGGCAGCCTCAAAGGGATCCTCCGCACGCCCATCTGTCTCCGCTCCGCCCCTATTCCCGCGCACCATATACATCATGTACGACCGCGACGTACCCACACCCGACCACCGGGATCCGACATCGTGTCAGGCCACGTCACACATCACCGCCGCCGCGCGAGTGTCCCCTCGAGGGGTTGCTTTATTCCGCGCCCTCCACCACGTGCTGCTACCTTTGTACCCTACCGGTTTGATCATGCCCTTCCGCGCATTGTAGATGGGCAGAGTTGCGATGGTAGCACCGTCAGACGTGTTATCATCACACTCGGTAACTTCAGCTAAGTTTATTAACGCCCGAGTCGATGTCACCGTTACATTTCAAGCTGATACAAATCGGATTTGCGGATATATATACGTGATTTATTCCGCGAACACTTTGTTAAATCGCACTTGATTTCAATTAAAGATATGTTTAAACGTTTCAAATTTTTGAATAATTTGCTACGCTATTGTATTTGCTTCGTTATGTAGAATAAGATTTTTAATATGCGTCAATGTTACAGCATCGCATTCGCGCGTTGGCTTTGCGTGAAACCGAGACAATATCGCGTTTTATACTGCCTGTGGCATATTCGTGTATATTGACAATGTAATACGCGGAAACAAATAAGTACTTGAAACTATTTTTTTAAATGTTCACGACTTTTGGATATGTATAGGAGTTTTCGACATGAACAGGATTATGGCGATAGTGATGTTTGTAATGCGAATATAATTACTCAATTTATCTTATAACATGTTTAAACGTCTCAAGCCTATGTAATCCTAATTATACTAGAAACTTGCTACGCGGTAATCAATGTACTTAATTGCAGGAACACTCTTACGCGCAATTCGCGTGTATCGTATAATCAGACGGCGTGCTGACTTCTCACGATATGATTGATTAT
This sequence comes from Wasmannia auropunctata, assembly GCF_000956235.1. Lineage (NCBI taxonomy): Eukaryota > Metazoa > Arthropoda > Insecta > Hymenoptera > Formicidae > Wasmannia > Wasmannia auropunctata. The sequence goes on from NW_012026890.1 coordinate 2,195,493, forward strand.
AGTTCATATATAACAGCAAAAGATTCAGCTCCTTTGCGTTTCTATGCAGTTTCGCGAGAATCACTTGATCGAAAAATTAAAAATGCTAAAATTTTATTTATTCAGAATTAAATAATTCGGTCATTTGTATCGAGATGATTTTATAAGAGTCGTGGATATAATAAGTATATATATTACTATAACAAAGTCTTTAAAAATTCGTAGTTAAAGTTGGAGTATTTTCATTTTTAATTAAATAATGCGATATATTCTTTAGCATAAATTATACCGCAATAAGTTCTCCTTTAAATGAATGTGACTTCAAGGTTGTATAATTCCATCTGGATTATTTTTTATTAACGCTGGCGCGCTGCCTACAATAAAAACCTCCGACCTATAGAATTAACGAGCCTAAGTGTATCCAACGAGGATTAGCGATCCGTCGATGGCAGCGAAGGGTGGGCATGGACGAGACACGAGAGGAGAACAGGACGCCCACGGCAACGAGTCGCTTTACCGAGAAGTAGAGAGCTCGGGTGTAGAGCCAAGAATTTCCCGCGAGGCTCGCGTGTCCCGGATTTCAGGATGGGGGCCCCTGTGCATCCTCGAGCATCCTCGATCTCCTCGGAAGAGGAGACTCCTCCGGGGGGGTTGACTAGTCGGGCTAGAATACATCCAGGATCACGCGAACCCCCTCCGGCGCTGAGCTGGCCAGCACGGAAACATCGGCTCGCCAGATCTTTTGCGCTCGAGTTACAAGTCGATCCAGAACACTGACCAGACCAGTTGTTGATGTCATAACGCAAAAGTGCATATATTTTATAATAATTTAAAAAGTCAGTCAGTGGTTTTATTTTTATTTGTATTTTTAGCGGAATTCAAAATTCAAAATTTTAAATTAAATTTGTGCCTAGGATAGTAATACTAACCATCTTTGAAAAATTTATATATGGTATTACAGTATTTTCTATTATAAATTTTTATTATATTCTTATAGTACCGATCTTACATATATTAATACCGATATTTTAAAAGAAAATTATATTTCGTAAAGTATTCAATTCTGTTCTAAAGATTTAAAAAATTTCGCTTTTTGTACATGTATTTGTATTTGTACGACACGCAGTGGCTTACCACTTATACATATAATGCCCACCTGAATGGATGATCCAACTTTCGACGTACAGGTAGCTGCGGGGAACCGTCAAAAGTTGTCATAAACTACCGCGAAGGAAAGCATCGTACGGCAAATAATGACGGCCGCGAGACAAGTGGGTCCCTTAACGAGCCGAGTAACCGATCTTTGAGATAGGATCGCGGGTGCCGCGTAATGATCCCGACTGGATTTAGCACCCAATAAAAATGTGTAAATATTTGATGCAAAAAACGTGTGTCTACCCCCTCTTTCACCGCAGTCACCACGATCCATGGGGCCACCCTTGATGGGATCTGAACTACCACCGCGCGGGTCAACCGGTCTCCGATTCTTCGCGGCGGCCTATCTTTGTAGTCCGACCTAGCCTCGTTTGTGAAACAAGCCGGCTTACAGGTACGCGAGACAAAGACCCCGTGTAGCTTGGTGATGGGTATTTAGGGATTCGGTTATAATTGCTTTCGAGGTTTCTGAGCCCCGGTGATATCCCGTGTTCGAGCCCGCTCCGTGCCGCTGTCCACGCGGCTTCGTTACGCTTGTTCGGCAAAGATGAATCGTCGTTACCGAATAGAAGGTACGAAAAGACTGTCAGGTAGGGCATATACTAAAGAAAGATACTTGCAGATATTGTATATCGAATGCTCGAATGCTATCTTAATCACTTAAATTATTTGTATATTTGTATAAACTTGGTAATATTGTAATTTTTAGTATAGGTACATAATTCTCTTCTGTGAAACTTTTGAAAATATTTAATAATAATATAATTAACTCATTTATGTGATGATGCGATTCAATTAATAATCGATTTTTGACACCCTCTTATTTCTTTTCCTTTTATCTTCAAAACATTTTTGTAAATAGAATAATAAAATTATTATTACATATCACAATCAATAACAAATACAGATATTTATAAGCGAATAAAACTTTCCTGCCACAGAAATTGTGATAAAATTATAACAATTCTTGTCATTTATAGCCGAATAGTTTAAATGTAATTCGATCCATATGCAAAATTTATTTCATAGAAAACTGTCGAAGCAATAATATAAATGATTGATATTGTTGCTCAAAATTTTTACTAGATTAAAATTTTTTGATCACAGTCTGTTTATTTCGAAAGTAGTCAAGTGTTACAAACTAGCTTAATTTTCATAGGCCTGCTTTACCTCTTATGAAACGTTGTACCTTGTTTCCTCTTCCGAGCGCCAGGCGCCAACGTTTCACGCCTCCTCAACGGTCTCATTCGTCTTTTTTCATTCCTTTAGCCATAGTCCTTTAGCCATATAGTGATCCTATTCTTTGTAATTCTGAACACTGTACCGTTCCTCATTTTTTAAAATAATTATTGCAAAAGAATATACAAATTAATTTTACAACTATTTAGAGTCATATTTTCGCAAAAAATTAATAAATAAAAATCTAACTGTAGTTAATATTCTTACTAGATAGATGTGCAAATTTTTCTCAATCAAACTTTTGTCAGTTTTAATTTCACGTTGACCAATATTTATTATCTCTCTGTTCGACGTACATTTACGTTTATAATTATTACGTTAAAATAAATATGTTCGGCTTTATGAAACGATACTTGTTTAGTGTTGGCGTCAAAATATGTATCTCTCGAAACCGGCCGGCCGAAGTATCGGACACTATGTTAATAAAAATATCGCGCTGGCGAAACAAATTATCTTTCTTAATATATAGCCTTGCATTGGTTTACTGTCTTCGCCGACGTTATCTTTCTCTCTCTCTCTCTCCTGCTGTGGCATTCGGTTCAGCAGAGCCTTTCTCTCTTTCTTTTTCCTCACCTATCCGCTTCGGTGCAAGTCATTCCAGAATAATTTATAACCCGAAGGATCGGCTAAACGGACCGACTAACTTAACTAAATGCCGTGCTAATTTCATTTAACGCCTGTGCCTATGTCTCGTGTATGCTGGCCACGCTGGGAGTTGTTTATCGAGTGGCCCGCGTACCTGTGTGGGCCCAGTCACCTCTTTTGCATCGACTGTCATTTACGTTTTGATCAGTAATTCTGAATAGGTGCCGTGACATTTTTCTTACACGGAAAGAACAATTTTGCTGAATCCAGATCTGAAGATAATTTTTGTTCAATAATCAAAATAATTTTGTGCGCAAGTCAAAATGATTGCTAGAATATTAAAACGTTTTATAGCAATACTTACCAGTTTTAACATTCCAACAAATTATTTTGATGATTCAACAAAAAATTATTTTCAGATCTGTTTTCAGCAAAATTTTTAGATCTTTCAACAAAATCGTTCTTTCTGTGTTACTTTTATCTCTTTATCAACACATTTGATAATCTTTTTTACATAACTGAACACTTACACTCCTTATTTTGACATTCGATAAATATAATATGTTTGAGTACTTTAGATATTTAATTAATATTTTTTTTATTTTAATGCAACTTAAAAAGACGTTTAATTTTGTGAGTTGAGGCAATCATCTATCACCTATGAGATTTGCTTATTTAGCGAAGTGTCTTAAAACAGTCAAACTTTTCTCTTTAATATCCATTTGACTCAAAAAACCCACCGTCGGTGTGAAGATAGTACTCTCGGGGTCTACAATCTCTTCATTCCTTTTTGGGCGGGTCTTTTGCGGAGACTTAGTGCCACTTCTCACGAGAAGCGGGTGGAAAAAAGGCGCAGTCGATAGTTTCTTTCGCCACAGCAATGAAAACCGATTCAATGGCCTCGTAATGTATAGTTTTATCGATTTGGGCCGAGCATAAATTCCATGAAATGACGTTTTTTTTTCTTGTTTCTTTAAAAGAAACATCACAGAAATGTGCGATTTGACACCTAGATGCGCTTCAGAAAATTACGATACTACCTCCCAAAGATTCAACGATATTAAGAGATTAGTTCGGCTACCGCTCCATTCTCCAAAGAATTTATGAATCGATTAATAGGCCGATTATTTTAACGATAATGACTTGTGTTTAGAAAATATACAGATATTTCGGCGTTTTACGATTTCTTCCTAAGTAGACACGATTTATTATCTCAGAAAAGCTGAAGTGATAAAACAAAAAAAAATTTATGACCTATAATTAAATCACAAATTTATCTTTGTAATTTAAACATAAAACAATTAATGTAATTACTTTATGTAAAAGTAAAAAATAATATAAATAAACTAAAAATCGAACAAGTTAGCTTTCTGAATAGTGCAGATTTAAATTGAATCCGAAGAGAGACGAACTTTCTCACTGAAAATCCGAAATTGATGGCATAAATCGACAGTAAACTCTAAGAGGATCCCAACGCTAAATTGCCCCACCGCCCTCTTCGAAATAATCTCTCTTGAGAAAAGGGACTGACTTTCGAAGATTCTTCCTTTTTTCCCCCCTCGAAGGAAACGTCATCTTCGAAGCCGTTTCCTGTCGACGACTAATGCGTCGAGTCAGGCGCCGCCGCGTTGCTTTCTTCCATTCATGTTTTTCACGGGACGATTAATTGCCAGCGCTTGATAATATCAGTACGGTAGCGTTCTTTTGATGCTATACTCATTCTCAAGGCCACCTTTAGAGGTAAAAAAAAAAACAGTTACACAGAAAGAGCAAGAAATTGGGAGAACTAAAAACTTTTGAAGTTCTTTTAATCTTTTACGAAAATCATAAAGATACTAATAAAAAAATTTTATATTATTCTAGAGAGTAAATGTTTCTTATGTGTTATAGAATTGATATTCTTTATTATTTTGTGAAATATTATATAGTTTTATGACTCGCGTATATAAATATACTATAAACGCAAAAGTATCGGGCCATGTGAGGGGCGTTTCTGAAGGAATATAAATTTACAAATATTATTTGGTTACCGTCAATTTTATAATATTTAAATATCGATGGAGGAGGGGACGAGGGTGCCTTCACGTTTCAATAAAAATATATATAAACGGCACAAGTACTGACAATGAGAGAACAAGATCGACCAACAGTACCAACAGTAGCTGGGATATCTTTCGACTCCGTTGCAACTAACTGAGAAGGCTTTATCTCAGGCGAGGTGGATAAAGGACGGTGATTGCTTCTTTTCCTTTTTCCCGTTCTCTCATCGAGCTTCTGCCCCTCCCCCCTTTCTCTCTCACTCTCTCTTTCTCTTCCAACAGGACGTCGCGCATCTCCGCCGTCATTACACGGCATGACAAGGCGCCTCTGTTCCTGCTCCTCAACTTCTCGCCACTTTTTCTGCTCCCTATTCTCGCACCATCTCTTCACACGCTTCTGGACGCGTTACGCCGATGGGAAGACAACAGCCGAGACGCACAATGATTGTCGCGGATGACGCCTTGTATACGAAACGGCGACCTTCCGACCTTCCTTACGCATCTCCATTGTTGGAATCAATCGATGAATCGCTAAGAGTCGAGAGAATTCAAACTGTACGGGCATGTCTACGAGATCCTCGAAATGTTGATGTTACATGCCTCTTTATATTTCCCTCTCTACATTTGATATTCCAATAAACGCGATTATATTCTATAGATAAGACTGGACTTAAATGTAATGATTCTTATGAAATTTGGAGTTTTTAATTATAAAATTGTATTGAATAGATATTTTTAAAGAAATATTTATTCTGGTAAATATCTATCTCACAGTTTCTCTCTTTTCTGTTTTTCTTATCTATAACGATGAGTTGATCCAATATTATCACGGGAATTAATCCCGATCTGCAGTTATCCCTTATCATGACGCATAGACAATTACAAGTCGAGTATCATGTCGTGCGGTTGGATCGGCTCGACTTTCATGGAAGTCTATCCGAGAGGAAGTCGGCATGGCAGGTCCTGCAGGTTTACGAGGTCCACACTTGTGCACTAATTGATCCGCGGCTGCCCGTCTGTTCTACCTGCGTGGATGAGAGGGCGGCACGCGGACGGCGGCGGGACGGACAAACGGATACACGCAGGAGTGGAAGCCCGAGTCTACGGCCGAAGCCAAGTACCAGGAACTGGGTCCTGGCTGGCAACACACGACCACGTAAAGCGATTACGTGCTTTAGAAGAGGCGCCAGTTTCTCTCCCATCCTTTTCCCTCCCTTTTCTCGTAGTTTTCTCGTATTCTCAATTCTAAGATTTCGGCGGAAATAAAATTGTTCTTAACAAATAAAAAATAAAATAAACTTTATTCAAAAGAGGATGACAAATTTGTAAATTTTCATGTTGATGTTTTCTATGTGAAGCGATCTAACGATGAATAGATCCGAAAATCTTTCCGCCTCTATTCGTATATATTATATTAAATTGCAGAAAACATCTGTATCTGTTTTATAATTAGATCTTTCATCACTTCGTCAAGTCAGATTAATAAATAATAATAAATGGACAGTCATTCTTAATAGATGCAGCAAATGGTTACTAAAAATGCTACATGATCAAAAGTTTACTGCAAGCAGAACATCTCCGTCGCGTCGCCGCGGTTTCTACGCGTGGCAGTCAGCTTTTTTTCTTTGTTCCTCGATCGGCATCTGGACGGACGAGATGGAAGAAACGGGAAGGAAATAGAGAATAAGGAAAAATACAGAGATAAAGAGAAAGAGAGACGGAAATCCGCGGGTCGGCAAACGCCAACAAGTTGGCTGTAATAGGTCGCCCTGATCAGACGGTGGTCTCTCTCTCTCTCTCTCTCTCTCTCTCTCTCTCTCTCTCTCTCTCTCTCTCTCTCTCTCTTTCCCTCATAAAGCTACGGGTCGAGGAGAGCGAATCCGTTGCATGCCACAAATTGGCTCAAATATTTACGCAATTGGCATGATAACCGCATTACGTGATTATGTACGGTTGTTGCGCGCGATCCCGATGCTCACCCTCTCGTCCCATCATCAGCACCCTCCGCCACTTCTCTCCTCTCCTCCGTGCCTCTTGCTGCCCACCTCCACCTCCTCCATGACCTCCCGTATAAACGGCAAATCAGGGTTATTAAACGACCGTTCGCGGGACACGCATTGTTCGCGCTGGCCATGCAACTTCCGCCTCGAAGACCTTCCTGCTAGCTTCGTCCCTTGCTCCGCGCACGTTTTTCCGCCTGCGCTCGCTTCTCCGCGGCAAATACTATTTTTTTCTGCATACGAGAGACTACCCGTGCTGCAATGTTCTTTTCAAAGACACAGCCAATTGCCGGGATTGTGTTGTTTGGCATTTGCATCATTATAATGCAGATCGGTGTGAATAAAAATCTTTGAATATCAAAATAAGATCTATTGCTGTACAAATCCAAATGCGTACATTAGAACACTAATCTATCGTGCATTTTTTTAAAAGTAATGTTATAATCATCGAGAAAAGTTCTTTTATTGCGAGTTATTAATAAATAATCTTTAGTAATTATATTTTGTTTAAAGTATATAAATTAATTTTAGTCTTGATGATTAATAATGCTGCTTCTTGCTTAAAATTAACACTTTATGCTTTGCAATAATAGATTATCTTTATAAAAACGATTACAGGATGAGAGAGTAGCTGCAACATTCGCTCGCCACCTATAACGATTGTGCTTTTAACATGTCATTTTCATTCCCGAACGGTGCAAAACATCAAGGCCGAAATGTAATAATCGGTCATTTGAATAGATTACTAAATACGACTGGGAAAATACCTACTCACGCAACATTGTACAGACTGCTGATCGGGCTAAAGTCGACGGTGACTTGCATGAAAATTACCACGTGATATTTTTTATTTCGCAAAAAGATACGATTAAACGGCGCACCTGTTAACGATGCGACGCATTCATACTATATTATAATCACGAAAATGTATGTAAATTATCGGTTGCTGGAACTAAAGCACGTTCAATTGTATTGATCAAAATAACTGAAACGTATCATGATATTAATTCAACAATAATTAACTCAACAAGAAAAAAATGAGATATAAAATTACATTTAACGAAATAAAATTATTTAATGACGGTAAAATTGTCTGAGGGCAATCTATCGAAAATATTTTTTCGGTGAGATCCGAGGTTGTAGCCAGTGAATTTTCACGAAAATTGCAAGAAACTCTATATGAAAGCTACCAACACCTCACACCCCTTATCATCCCCGCCAAATATGGCGGCTGCCCCTAGGCGAAGTTTTGTTCAACGATTTCGCTTCAACGCGGCGGTCGCTTCTTCGAAAATACAGTTACTTCGGCCGTCGATCTAGCGTCGATCCGTTACGTAACACTCCATGGAAACGTTCGCTCGTGTTGGCTTGGGTCGGCACGGAGCGCGCGTTACGTGCGGTTTCCGTAAATTGCTACGTGCGAACCCGACCGATCCGCGTCGCGCACGATGTACATACTCGCCGACGTGACGGTGGTTGGTATCCCCAAGATGCGATCCCGCGCGAAAAAGGCGCCCCTCGCGCGTACAAGTCGACACGCCGCGCCGTGTCAGGGGAAAGCGACCACGGAAAAATCGCCGCACGGAAATCGCACGTGGCCGAGGAAAGCGTTAGAGAAAACAACGTTTCGTGCATATGCGAATTATGCATCGCGCGCATGATTATTATGCAAAAAGTGTCAGAGAGAAAAATCGGGGATGTGTGCGTGAGGATGTTCCGCCGAAGGGATCATGCTCGGACTCGCGAATAGATAGATACATTCGGCGCTCAATAAGTAATTAGAATGAATTAAATAACGCACATAATAATTATTTGGAAAGTTCGCGCCGATGTGTGGTAGCAGTTTCAAAGGGATACTGATGCGACTTAATTGCAATCCCCTGCCGAGAGGAATCACTTCGAGACTTATACATCCATTATAAGCTAATTATTGCTATTGAGCAATGCTTCATCGTGAAGTGGAAAATATCAATGCAAAGGTCACCACGTTCAGAAATTCATTTTTCCAGCATCTTTTATTTATTCTCGTATTCGCTGTTATCCTCGTGGAAAATTAAATGTCTTTTTTTTTATATACAAGTTGTATAAGTTGATAAAACTTTTTCAGAGAAAGAAGTTACGCATCGAAGATAATCTGCATCTTCTTACAACCGAGTAACTAAGTACTACCTGTAGATAATCGGACCTATATACTTGTATCAAATCACGAAACTATTGTAGCTAAAAGCTATACTTATCTTAAAAAGTAAACAGAACTATACATGTTCAGTTATATTTAACTAAAAAAGTGAAGCTATAAGGTATACTTATATCCCTTGTATACGAAACTTCTCTTTTAATTTATTGGTCTATGGAAGTTGATTTATACAATGCAAATAAGAAAGTCCACGAATATATTTTATTTATTAAAAATATGTAATAGAAATAAATTATGAAAAATATGGCGAAAAAAAAGAGAAAAAAGATTCTTTCTTTTCGATAATCATGTTGGGATTTAGGTCACCATGGTAAAAGAGTGAATCGCTTCGCGGTTACCGCATAATGAATTAAAATTACTGGTTGCGGCGATGGGACTTAAACACAAAGCATCACTTTAAAGGCAAGAATTATTGTAATTACAACAATTTATTGTTACGGGGTACGGCCAATGGCGTATAATACTTGCGCTCAATGAGTCGATGGCGCTATCTAGCGATGTCTTTTTCAGGCGTGTCCATGTTAAACCATCAAATGGTCTAACTGGCGACATCTCGAGCTCTAACGTGGGACACTATATAATAACGTTGCGTTTTTATATCGATATATTATTTTAAAATAAACTTTTTTATATCATAAACTATAAAATAATTCCATTACTTATTTATATTTTACGATATTATTATCTAACTCATTTTATGTAAAATAAAAATTGTCAAAATAAAAGAACAAGAGCCAAGATATAAATGTAAAAATTAAAAGATAGACACTAAATTTTATAAATTTGTGATAAATTTAAATAATCTGTTTCAAAACAAGACTACTAACTTGTTTAAATAAATAAAAAATGATAAAGAATAATGAACGTTTTTAGAAAAGTTTTATCGACGGCAAAACACTTATCTATAAAGAAACACTTATCTAGTGCGAGCTGATATCAGAGAGAAGCTAAAGAATGGACGTGCGTTATAGGTGAAACCCGTTTACTCTAGCGTTCTATATTCAAATTATATCGCAAGTCTGTTTCAGGTATATGTATGTATATACATACATACTTTGAATGGTTCGCTCATTGTTGTATCCGCGCGGTATGAAGTCGGTATGAAGTTATCGACGTTTAAATCTCTCGGCGGTCGAATTTAAATAAGAAAGCTATAATATGTCAATTCATTTTGGGAGTGTCTAAGTTACACAGTACTGCGATTATTGTATTATGATAATTCATTCTCGATCGCAAGACATCGTATCAGGCTGTGCCGAATGAATAAAAAAGAAATATAATTTATCATTGATTTTCTTATCAGAAGAATGAAAGAGAACCGAGCATCGTCGTACCGAACGATTCGGATGTAAGTAAGTAGATGTCATACATCGCTCGTTTGTTATAATACTTGATAATTATATTAATAAGTATTTTTAGCAAGTATCTTTTTTTGATGAAAGTGATGGGACTGACTTATATATCTTTTTTGTTCAATGTTTTCTATGCAATTAAAGTTTCCATCTACAAAAATCTAAAAGCGAAATAAATCGCATTGATGAGAAATAATTAACGATTTCAGGGGGGAGAAAAACCATCACCTATACCTTAAATTGTACTCACCGATATCGCTGACCACGTTCTACACTCAAATCTGCAACAAAAACATAATAGCATTGATTAGATTAAATTAAATAATTTAACAGATATCAAATAATTTTTAGTAATCTTTACAGATAACATATTATTTGTTAATTCGTTATAGATTATTTTGTATTCAAATTAAATTTGTAATAAAAATAATCAAAGAACAATTTATATAGTTATATCTCAGAACGGATTACACATATCTGACATGTTAGATAACCTCGCGCAAAAGAATCGTAAGCGATCGCGCATCCGACCTGAATGGCAAGAAAAGAGTGACTCACGAGATTATCTCTTTCGATGAGAATTAATATATACAATCAACACAGAATAATTATTGTCGTTACTTGTTACGGTTCGGCAAGAATACGTAGAATATCGTCGGTTGAATTTAATCCTGTCGCGATTTTAACTGAACGCGCGCCTGCGACGCACGTTAGCGTTAGGCCGGGAGCACATGAAATACATAAAAGAGCATAAAAAAATAGTATAAGACCGCTGAACCAATGAGAACCTTATGTAAATCAGTACGGCGACTTTACGCTCCATGCTCATTAGTCTAACGGTTTTATGCTATGCTTATGCTCTTATACATTTCATGTACTCCCGGCCTCAATAAATCATACGTACTTTTCATACTCCGTGCCTCCTCCTCTCTTGCATGCGACGTGGCACATTTTTTATCTCTTTCTCTCTCTCTCTCTTTCTCTCTATTTCTCTGAACATATAGACGTGTTAAAGATTGTTTCGTAAATGAAACAATTTTAAATAAGGAAATAGTGAGAGAAAGTGATAAAAAAGTTAATGAACATAGAGTGATTTAGACAAGGTAATTATAAGTGTTATCTAACTTAAATACGATAATTTGTGAACGTAAAAAGTATTTGTTGTGCGAGACACTGCAGAAACCTCGTAAGATAGGTATAAACATTAGACGGTGAGCATAAGAGTGCTAACGTGGGAAAAAATAAAATTCACGAATCGTTGTACTGATAATATCAGCCTCGCAATCGACAACTATCAGTATTATGGATGACGAATATATTAATTAACGATATCAACATGGAAAGAACACTTTTGCTAAATCCAGATCTGAAAAAAATTTTTGTTCAATAATCAAAATAATTTTGTGCAAAAGTCAAAATAATTGCTAAAATATCAAAACGTTTTATAGCAATGCTTATCAGATATAACATTCCAACAAATTACTTTGATGATTTAATAAAAATTATTTTCAGATCTGTTTTTAGCAAAATTTTTAGATCTTTCAACAAAATCGTTCTTTCCGTGAATGCTTGGCATGTAAGAAAGCAATAAAGAGCATTGTGATAGCATATAAAACATGCATGAAGCTTTTTTATCATCCTGAATGTATAAATAAATCATCAATAAGTAAGCATGACGTAATGTGTTTAATTATTTGAAAAATTTTTAGTAGAACCTCTTAAAGAAGCAGACATGAAGAAGGTACCGACACCTACGAGAAGCCAGGACAAACTAGAATCCACAGGATCTACAGTATCTGCAGGATCGTTTGCAATATCAAGCAATGGAAATGAAACATTAGCTATGAGCGGATCATCGAGTATAATTGATACAACGATAGACTGCTTTCTGAAATATATGAAGGAAATAATTAAGGATGAAACGGCAAGCAAGAAGGAAATTAAAAATATGATTATGGAAGTAATTCGAGAAATTAAAATGATAATTCGAGAAGGGATAGGATCTAATAAGCACGAATTGGGAAAGGATGAAACAGAATGCAAGAAGGACATCGAAATAATTAAAGAAATAATTCGAAGAGAAATAAAACCTTTTATTAAACAAGAATTGGAAGATTTAAGAAAAATGCAAGGAGGAACTGATGGACTAATAGGAGAAGATCAAAGAAGCTACAGTGAAGCAGCGAAAGAGAAGAAGAAAGAAAATGTCATTATTAAACTTGAGATTCAGCAGGAAGAGCTAATAGGAGAAGATCAAAGAAGTTACAGTGAAGCAGCCGAAAAAAAAAATAAAGAAAATGTCATTATTAAAACTGAAATTCAACAGGAAGAGAACCTAATACTATATACAAATGTGCAAAGTTTGACGACACATAAGGACGAGGTACAAGATAAGGTTAATAAGAAAAATCCTGTGCTGATAGCGCTGTCTGAGACCAGATTGACTAAAAAAATTAAAGACAGTAAAGTGAATATACCAGGTTATACTATCGCGACTAGACAAGATTTTGAAACTGGAAACTCAGGAGGAGTTATTATATACGTTAGGGATGATATTATACATACGGAAGAATTTTCGGATTTAAAATCAAAATGCTGGTGTGTTGCTGCGATACACGTAAAAAATAAAGTGTATAAAGGTTTTGTAGTGGTACTTTACCGTTCACCAACCAAGTTCAAACTCTCTAATCAATCTAACACTGATCCTACGTTTATAAAATTTCTAGAGGAGATGCTAGAAAAAAAATTAATAATAAAAGGAGAATGTATTATGATAATTGGAGACTTTAATATAAATTTTATGGACTCGAAAAATTTTTATACGAACTCGTTAAAAACGACAATGCTAAGCCTAGGTATGAAACAATATGTTAATAGACCAACACGTATTATAAATGGTAGACAAACAATAATAGATTTAGTCTTTGCTAATAAGGAGGTAGAATTGCAAGTAGATTATGAATCTCAAATAGCGGACCATGCGTGGTTAAAAGTGAAATTGAATGCGAGTAGATCTGAGAATAAATATAGAGAATACAGTGTTAGGGATAGCCAATTTGAAGTAGACGTTTTTCATGGATTAGTGGTTAATAAGTTAGAGGAGATTCGCAGATTGAATATCAGTGATAGAGCGGAACAATTTGTATATTACATAATAGATGCGCTGAATATTATAGCACCTATAAAACAAATCAGAGTTCCAATATGGAATGAGGAGAAATGGTCCTTACAATCAGATGAAATGAGAGAAGCGGATCTGAGAGATGAGGCATATGGAAAAGCGCGATGTAATGATATGGAACAAAATTATTTGCAATTTACAATTGAAGAAAATTCCGTAGATGAATTAAATAAGAAAAATAAATATTATGAAAATATGATAGATCGTAATAAGGATAATCCTACAAATATGTGGAAAATTTTGAAAGAGATGGTAAGAGATGAGCCAACAGATAACGAGAAATATTATGAATGCAATATAGCCGATAAATTTAATTTATATTACACCCAAAGTATTAATACTATAGTAGAATCTATAAACAGCAATAAGATTACTGATGATATTATTGAGACTATTGATGAATGTGTGAGAACTGTTGTCATTAAAAATAAGGGAATGGATAAATTTGAGATAATTAACGTAGAGAATCTGAATAAGATTGTTATGCGATTACTAAATAAAAAAGGCACGGTAGAGGTAATAAAACAAGAGAAAATAACTAGCGATGTGTTACAAAAGGTGTGGTATAAAATAAATGAAGAGTTTGTTGATATAATAAATACTTCCTTAAGGGAAGGGTGTTGTCCAGAAGTGTGGAAAACATCCACAATCATACCGATTCCAAAAATAGAAAATGCGAAAAAAACGAGTGAATATAGACCTATTAATACGTTATCAATATTTGAAGAAGTTTTAGAGTTAGTAGTAAAAAGACAAATTGAAGGGTATTTGGGAGAAAACAATATTATAACAGAGCATCAGTCAAGTTTTAGGAAACAGTATTTGTATGATTCGTATGAAACAACAATCCAAATCATCATTGACGAATGGAGACTAATAGTTAAAAGAGAAAAGGTAGGAGTAATTTTCATTGATCTTAAACGGGCTTTTGAAACAATAGATAGGGAAAGATTATTTAAAAAATTATGTCAATATGCAATTGGGGGGAAAGTATTAGAATGGTTAAAATCATACTTTGAGAAAAGAACACAGCAGGTTCGATTTAATAATGAATGGTCAAATTTATTGACCACGGAATATGGAGTACCTCGGGGATCTGTATTAGGACCTTTATTATTTATAATATATATAAATGATATAATTAAAGTATGTCCAGAAGGATGCAATATAAAAATGTTTGCAGATGATATGCTAATATATGTGACTGATGAAAATGGGAAGGAATTAGAGAACAAAATGAATACGGCATTTAATAAAGTAGAAACGTGGATGAATGTAAATAAGTTAAAAATAAATACAGAGAAAACAAAATTTATGATAGTTAAAGATAGATATCAAACACGAATAAAAGATGTTATAGTGTTGAAGTGTTTAGATGGAACTGAAATAGAGCGTGTAGAAGAAATAAAATTTCTTGATATAATTATTGATGACAATCTGCAATTTGAAAATCACTGTAATCATATAATTAGTAATAAGATAGGGGAAAAAATGAGTATTTTAAATAGGATCAATAGTTATGTATCACCTAACACTATGTGTATTATCTACGAATCAAGTATAGCACCTTATTTTGAGCATTTTGCGACATTACTGTTTAACATGCAAAAATTACAGAAAAATAAGAAATATAAAAATAAGAATCTGAGTAAAATGGAGAGATTGCAAGAAGGGCAAAATCGGGTCATGAGAGCTATATTACAATGTGACATAAATACCGAAGCGAAAAATATGCTGCAAAAGCTACAGTTTATGTCTGTAAAACAGAGTCTATATTATAATGTGTGTATATTTATTTCTCAAACTAAAAATGCGCAGGAAAGTACGTTTTATGAAGTGTATAACACCTTACCACCCAAGATAAAACAGTGCAAAGGAGATAAATTTAAACGGAAGCTAAAAAAGTATGTTTTAGATAACATATTGTAATTGTGCAATATAAAATAGGTGAGAAAACTGGTAAGTAATAAATAAATAAATCAATCTCTATCGTTCGATTTAATTTTCATTGCTCTGTGTGTCTGTTTATCTCTCGATTTCCGCCTCTCTCTTTCTTTCTGTTTCTCTGGCAAAACTTTATGTTACTTAAATTAATTAAATATATTTCTTAACTTAAATTATGGATTTCAGTACATATATACTATATGTTAGATGTTAAGACATCATACTGAAGAAATATTGTCTTAATATTCAATGTAACATCATTACAACAAAGCGTAATAAAAAATTATGATTTGTTGTAACGGTATCGTAATATGATAATAATCTCGTATATGTAGATGCGAACTTTCGATGAAGAAATGGCGAACAAAAAAGAGGTATAAGTCAGTCCCTTTATTTTGAAAAAAGATACTAATAATATTTATTCAAAGTTTTAAAATTATTTTATTATAATATCTATTAAATTTTTATTTTAATAATTCTAATCGATACTTAATTATTCAGTTGCAGTTGAATAAATACTTTTAATGTTTTATTAAAATAATTTGGAATTGATTTATATTAATAAAATAACAAAAAAAATGATAAATTAATAAAATATATATGATCTATCACAAATATAAATACGATAAAAGTAATGACTTATATCTTTTAATCGTTTTTGATTAACTTATCTGTATGAACCTTTTCAAGCGTTAAAATTGATGATTAGACATTTTGCGTGCGTGTTAATAAATTGTTTAAAAAAATAACTAAATATTATTATTTATATAAAAGTACTTATATAAAAATTATATTTATATTATATTTAAAAAATATTAATTTTTATCTGAATATCATCTGTCGCGCTTTTTTTGGAAATAAAATGCTAACCATTGATAACAATTGATAAACCAGAAAACGATTTTAACGCACGTCGCTCAACACTTTTACGCAGTTGATGACTGCTGATAAAGTCGTTAACGATATTTGGAATTTTTAGCAACCTATATTTTATTGATATTCTTTTATTGATATTGTAATAAAAATTAAATCATGAAATTTTCTTCTTTATCAGATATGAAATGTCACATATGTACAGTCATGGATACATCGGTTGCGACACTTTCTTTTTTATAGGTTTCAAAACGCACTAATATTTTGCAAATGCAGACCACGATTGGTGTTATACTATCTTTAGACTAAAGATAGTAACATCGTGGTTCGTATTTGCAAAATATTATTAGTTATCTATAAAGCATATTTTATGTATATTAAATACATATTAGAAACCTACAAAAAGTGTCGCAACCGATGTGTCCACGGCTGTACACAGAATACTCTATTAAAGATTCGGATGATTAGAATAATCACTATAAAATTATATATATTAGTTGAGAAAAAAGAGATATAGATAATAGAATAAAAAGACAAATATACCTATGTGGACATATAAATGTAGCAAATATAAATGTGTAGAAATATCAAAGCGCGATAGATGATATTTATATGAAAATAAATAATTTTTAAAATGTATTGTAAATAAAAATTTTTATATAAGTGCTTTAATATTTCGTAATTTTGGACTAAAATTATAAGGTTTGCTTATAAATGTAATATCAAAAATTATTTAAAAACATAGATATATATTTAATTTTAGAAATATAAGTATACAAAAATTATATAAATACGTATATATCCACATATTGCAAAAGAAAAAACATTAAGTTAAATAGAAAATATGAAAATGTTAATTTCACATATTTGCATAACAATTGCGCAAGCATGAATATGCAAAGCTCAATATAAATAATAAATAAAAATTTGCGACGCGTAAGATGCAAAATTATCAGATTGACAATACATAATTATGTCGATTTTTACCGTTGGAAATCAATGCGATTGTTAGGAACATTTCAATTACCGCACGCACAATTTAATCTATTCTTTCTCAATTTGCATTCTATGAATCCTATCTGATAAGATTAAAAATCCGAAATATAGCTAATCTGGTGGTGCCTCGACAATGTCGTACTCACAGAATCACTCGACTTTTTTTACGTTATGCTTGGCGTCGCGATGCTCCCGCTTGATTTTATACATAAAATTATACATATATATTATATACACTACTTAATGATATATACTTCTGCACTCATTGTCTGAGATATATATATATATTTCCTTATACATGAAATAAGAAAATTTGTTGAATAAAAAGTGAGAGAAAGTACATAACCAAAAAGAACGGATTAAAGTAGAAATTTAGTACTCACCATTGCGCGACGTTTCTCGTTGTCCGATGCATCTTCCATCTCTGCAATTCCCGCATCTGCGACAGCAATCGTAAACGGTCCAGTAGCATCTCTGTGTGTCGTGCATCTCGTCTCACGTCAACTGCACCTCACTTTAGTAGACACGATACACTCGCGATGCAAATTGACGAAATAATATTAGTGCTGTGTGAGCCTCTGTTTCTACACAGCATTATCGTTACTCGTTATTCCCGGAGAGTATGCAATGCAACATACGCGTGTGCTTAATCTCGGCGCGACTCGGTGCTTAATTTGTGCTTTATTTCGTCAAAATTCAATACCGCAAAAGAGGAGACACACGCTGTGTCGCACCGTTTCTCGCGGCGAGTCGTTTGCTGCGACGCGACGCGCGACGCCCGCCGGTACTCGTTATTCTCGGAGAGTACGCACTACTCGATGCAACATACGATCTGCTTAATTTCGGCGCGATTATTTCATCAAAATTCCGCGAAAGCCGAAAGAGGAAATACATAAATACGTCGCACCATTTCCCGCGGCGAGTTGTTTACCTGCGACGCGCCTAATGCGCCGACGCGACCCAGTCACGCCACGCGCGCCGTTGGCCGCGCGGCGGCGCGCGCAGGTATTACAGGTAGTGGGGGTACGTGGCACTGCGAGGCACGACCCGCACGACGCGCGGTCGACCGTCCACGGCGTGCCTACTGCCTAGGTGATGGGGAAGAGGTAGCGGGTACGGCGGGTGGAAATTACTGCGTGTGTAGCGCACATGGTGCGCCGCGAACTTCGACTCTGCGTCGTACTCTATCAGCCGAGCGTCTGAGCTGCATTTTCATCGATGGTAGGCACGAATTCGATCAAAGTTCGAATTAAACTAACTGAGATTAAACACACCTCGTATTCTCGTCGAGCCTAATACTGGAAGTACCAAGTAAGTACACAGCTCTAGATCAGTGACAATAATATCGTAGGAATAGGTTTCGCGTTGAACATACAAAGTCTATTAATTTCTATCGATGGAAAGTCGTTCGCGTTTGTCGCTTCGCAGATCAGACGTGTGATCAGATTGTTGTTACGAATTGCTATTAATATCTTGAATCATCTGTTATATGATTTTGAATTTGTCAAACATAATTACTGACTTTGAAAATTTATTGGCTTACATTAGTTTACAATTATTGAGACACGAATATCATATATGTATATCATTGTATCAGGATTGCAGATATTTTTTCCTTCATTATTTCTTATAATTTATTTATTTTCGTTTATCATTTATTCATTAACAATCTCTTATTCATAATTAATTACAATACAATAAATAAATAGTGCATGCATAAACACTCGCGAAGGTTTTAATCTTAATGTGGTGTGGATTCTGTCAGTCAAACGTAATTATAAAATAAAAAATGTTAATTATATTCGAAGTAAAATGTCTGTTCGCACGACGATAACATATTAGTGATGCGTAAAGTGATATATAAAGCAGTATCTACTACGTTATTAATTATAATAAAGTTATTACTGAAGGCTTTTTAATTCGGGATATTAGGAACAAGAGAAGGAGAAATTAAATTTTTCAGATTTTATTGTCTTCCGATAAATATTCGAACATTGATAAGAACAACCATTAAAATTGTTTGATTATGAAATATACAATATTATTAATCTGTATTCTGGTCATTCTGGATAATACTATATTTCCTACAAATTGTCAAATTTTGCTAATACATTGTACATTATTGTCATTTAAAACAAATTAAGTCTTTATTTAGAAAGTTGATTATTTATTGAGACTTTCAAATTTTCAGCGCAAAAAAATTGAAAAAGGATGAAAGGCGCAAAATCACTTTATATTTACGCATTTATTATTTTAATTATTTCCCATCACCAAATAACAGTAAAAGCCGTATGATATTTAAATTTTCCGAAGCGAAGAATTTTACGTTTTTGCTATTTTTCTTGTGTGGTTGCTGATTCAGTTCCGGTTCTCTTCTTTCTCTGCCACACTTCATTCTCGATACTTGAATTAATTAAATAATTATTAATTATCGACAAATATTCTTTATCAAAAATATGTTGAAATAATTATGTGAGATAATAGTTTTTGTAAGATTCTATATTTCTAATAATTATATCAATCTCATATAAACCATTAGATAAATATACATATATGCATAAATGTATATATGTATATTTCAATAGGCTGTAATATTTTTTAAACATCAAATTATATCAATTAGCAAACATTTTTTCACAAAATGTGGTTTTATAAAACTTACTCGTCACCATCCCTCGAATATCCAGCTAATGCTCGCCATAAATCTCTTGGACCTTCAATTGCTAGTGGAAAGTTCTGCCAGGTCCATTCTTCAACTGACAACAAAAAAACAAGGATTTTAAATTAGACAAATTATATATAATTTTAATTAAAAAAACAAGGCATTACAGGATTATTCAGTTAGAATAATACGAAAAAATATATTAAAATCTCTAACCTTTTGAAGGATAATCTATGCGTCTTTTAGTTAAACCAGAGTAAATTTCCTGTTCGTCTTGCAGCGACATAGGATTGGTTGACTTCAAGAATGCAATTCAGGAATTATTTAGTATAATTATTATATAAGTAAAATCTTTAAAATATATACAATGATACGAAAAACAGATAATTATGTTAGTAGCCCAATAATAAGATACCTGTTGACTGCTTCTACCAATTCGAGGTATATTCTTCTCAGCTTTGTAAAAGAAATCTTCAAATCTTCCGCTTCGACCTACCCTGGGCAACGTAGGTACTTTTGCTATTTTCAGGAAAAAAGCTGGTACTTCCTCCGCAATTGTGGTATTTTGACAGATCAATAATATGACGATTCCAATGAGAAAAGCTGAAACGTTACGAAAAAAAACAATGTTGAATGTTTTAAGCATTTAAGACAAAGCATTATTCTTTAGATGTATTATATTTAAATAACTACAAAACATATATCATCTCTTTGTAGATGTAATAACATGTATAACAATAACAAATATAACATGAAAAGATGCTATTTACCGTTAAAGAAAACACCTCCGATTTGACGAGGATGAACCCTCTGCAGCATCATCTCGAAAATATCGCAGTTTTTCAGTGTCTGTAATAAATCAAGCACAGTTCAGTTTTCGAGAGCAACTTCACACTTTAAGCAGCACATCACACTGATTACACGCCTTAGAGTCAGTTGCAACAATTATTTCGGTGGATGAACGTGCGTCAGTCGACGTGGCATTCTCGATCACGGTCAACGCGTAAGTGACTGCCATAGAAAATATTTCTACCGATTCTCGCGGGAAGAATGCGCGTCTCGCGGGTGTTCGACGAACACTGAGCGATTTTTCACGTACGTACGGCTTCTTCCATTATCGCGAAGAGTGGACCGAGGAGTGCTCGAGAATTGTGGGCGATGGAGAATCGACGGGAAGTTTGCACGTCGTGAAACCCCATCACATTTGAATCACGCCGAGAACTGTTTGTCCTCGTTCGCGTAACACGCACGAAGGAAATATTCAACCGCGCGCCCGCGCAAGTAAAATGCATTCTGTAGAATTGATGCGTAGAACGTTTCCGGAAATGTTGGACACCATGCAATTGCATGAGTAGAAATAAATAAAGAGAATTTCGGATATCACCTGCAACGCAAGATCAATAACGCCTTCGGTGCGAAAAATTGCTTGAAAGTTCTGTATGTGGATATTTAATCTCTTCGAGAGAAAGAGAGAGAGAGAGTGAGAGAGAAAAGAAAAGAGAAAGAAAGAAATAACGATATTGAAAATAAATAATCTTGACTCTGAAAATAAGTTTTTTTTAAATAGTTTTGATTAATATATAATACCAGTTGTTTTAATTATGAATAAAAATATCTATTTTAACCACCGTTTGCTAAACTGTTTGCTTTAAAATTCCGTAAAAAGCTATATTATATATTCAGAGATATGACATTTACTTTTCTATCTGAAAACCACGAGAAAGATATTGATTTGAATTTAATGTCACAGAGATATAAAATTCAGAACTACGAATTTTTTGTAAAAATCTGAATTTAATAAAAAGGTAGATTTCGATTACACAGCATATAAAAACAAATAATATTCTTACCTGAAAGTAAAATGAGTGCAGTGAGCTTAACTCCATCAGGCTCAGCGTATTTATACTTGATTAAAGAGTAATTAAATATTTAGTTCATGTACGTCTTGTAAATTAACACCAACGTCCAACGTGTCTTTAACAGTATTGAGAATAAATTTCTCGACCGGCTTTTATCAGCAGAAGATTTATCGTCCACAATGAAATATTTTATACTTTAATTTGATGTAAATTCTAAACTAATTCTTAAAAAAAAACTTTTTATACTATATATTTAGTATAAAATGCAATCGATTTACTGCAGAATATTATTATTACTGTGAATATTTGAAAATAAAATCTAATATTGTATGAGCAAAATGTCTTTTTTTATTAATACGATTTTATTATTGCACTTGAATGTTTGCAAGTAGAATATTCATGTATAATTTAAGTATAAAATAACTTGTTTATAAAACGATAAAATTACATATATGTCAATACTTTTTCGGTTGCTACGTATTGATTTTTTCGGCCGTAGACAATAGACTATAACCCTTATCCAGGCAGGTGAACGGCACGTGCTTTCCATATCAAATTGCTTCTAATATAACATTTAATCGAGTTTCAATGAACTCTTTTAATTATTCAAATTACTCAATTAAACATTTTGTTAAATATATATTTTATTATTTCAGACATTAGATTACTTTAAATATTTTGGATAATCGCGTGCGTGGTAATTTTTTTTATTACGTAATTGTTTAAAAAATTGTCGCATTCTTACTATATAATAACTAAAATAAAAATGAGTAGTTAGTATTATAAAGTGGATATTAATAGACACTTTTATTTTTATGTAATGAGAGAAAGGAGGTGAAAATATAATTAAAATAATATTAATCAGCTCTTGAAATCATAATACTTTATTCGGGATGCTTCTGATAACCAAAGCTAGATGGAAGCTTAAACCATCTGTAATTATAATATTGTTTAGATATAAAGGTACGATTAGATATGACGTGGTAATTTTTGCATAATGTAACGATTATTGATAGAAGACAATGTGGCGAACTTTCAAGTGCATGATTGCGGGTGTTTTACAAGTTCGGTTAGTTACATTGTTTCGTGAGTTGATCAGTCGGCGAGAATCGTGGATTATCTCGGTCGGTTTTTCATCTTCAGTTGGATTCTTGGTGAGACAGCCAAGCGGAGCAGGTTTCGCTGGCGGCCTCGCAAATGGCTGACAGAGCACGATTGGCAACTTCATCTGAAAAAGAAAATAATTTATTGATTATCTTTTTGAGAGATAATAAAAAACAATCAGTCTGACGAATATAGAAATTAGCGCAAAGAAATTATATAAATTGCAATCATTTTTGAGCAAACAATATTTTAAGAATGATAAAATTCTTCAAATAATTTTTAATATCTAAAAATTATAGAACATACCAAATGAAAGTTTAAAGCAGAGAAATCGATGTATTTTAGGTAAGTTTTATAAAAGAATATGCTATATAATAAAATTATATTAACTAATATATTCTAATGTAAACTATATTTGACAGATGGAGTTAGTTTTATCTATTTATGTTAAATGTAAGCTTTAAGATTGTCCCCCTTTTTATCAAATTAAATTGCTTTATGAGTATTCTATAAAGATATGAATGCAAATCTTGTACTTACCAGTCACAGTGTTAGATCGTTTGCCAAATATGCTACCGTTAAAGGGTGGTTTGATTGGTTTGTAGGCAGCATTTGTGCTGATGACAAAGGCTACCATGATACCAGCGAGAGCCAGAATAAGACGAATGGAAACCATGTCGGCGCGTTGATCTATTTTCGTCTGAAACAGAAGGTAAAGAATTTATTGATCATTTATAACGACAATTTTTGATAATTATTATTTCATTTTGTTTTATTGTCATAGAATAAATTTAATAAATCATTATCGGTTTGGTAATAATTGAAAGTAAGCAATAATGAATTTCAAAAAAATTCAATTAATAAATTTCAATATAAAACAAAAACGCTTACTCTCTTTTAGGCGAACGAAAAGAACTTGATCCTTAGAAGATTGTCGGTCACTGAATGTTACGAGCGGCGCAAAAGCTGTGAGCTTTTATACTCGGGGAAACGACTCGAAGACAAATGTCTCTATCAAACGCAGTCGACCTACATTATTTGCAAGTAACGTCGTGAGTTCGTCCAAGAGGATATTGATTTGCCGTGAAATATAAAAATTCGTAATAACTGACGATGACCAGTTTGTATGTAAAAATATTACATAAAGTCGCTCTATGAAATTGAGAAGTTATTGAAATCAGAAATATTTTAGCGGAAAGATAGATTCGCTTAAGAGTTTATGAAATTCTATGTATATACATAGAAGAAAGAAATATATAACGTGGAAATAATAAGAAGAGACATTAAATACTGCGACAACGTCCGTCACAATACATATACTTACATTTATTTATATAGTTATTGTAATTAAAAATACGTAATGCTTTCACCTGAATGAACGGGGCGGTGTATCCAAGAGACAGTACTCGACTGATGCATCTTCGAGGGTTGAATCGGCTTTTATAAGAGAGTAGCCTATGCTCTAAGGATGTAGTGTGTGAAAAAGATAATAAGCTATCAGAAAGTGTAATGTAATTGAAGACCGTCCTGATTGCCTTTTACTTCAGGGAAATAAAGATTGTTTCGGACGCAGCATACAGACTATATATCGAAAATTGTAATAAAACTAATACGGTTTAAGATCAATATCAATTTTTAACATTGTTTCTGTTAAACAATTGTATTAAAATACTTTATTGTAAAATACATTATTAATAGATTTAGTTTTATGATTTTATTTTATTATAAGAAATAAAAAATTTTTTAAATATGATTATTAATGAAATAATTCTCTAGTAACTTTATATTAGTCTTTTTAATATCTATGTCTAATATAATGTAAGCTAAAGGAAAAATATATAAAGTAATTTTTCATTGCGAACTGTTTCAACTATTATTCAAATACTTATCTACTAGTATATAATTTTGATAAAAAGAGTAAAATATTTATTGATAAGTAAAGATAGATAAATGTTCTTTCTTTAAATGTTTAAAATATTATCAATAAGTGGTATTAAAATAGTATCTATTGTTGTTAAAATAGTATCTATATCTATTGTTGATGATATTTCTTTTCGAAGTCTATACATATAATAATTTGAAACTCTGAGACTTACCCTTCGTCATCGATAAGATATCGGCACTATTACTTTCTCTGAGTACTCCCATCGCTATTGGTCGATAAAAGACTTTGCTACACTTTCAGCGTATGATACAGTAATCAATATTTCCAGTATATTTTTAAAATATTTAAAAAAATTATTTATTAAATTAAAAATATCGCAAGTTTGTTATATTACCATTATTTACAAGACATTTTAATTTTTATTAAAAAGGTAACAATACTAAGATAATTAAAGAATTTTTATTGCTATAAACATTGTTTTTATTAATGTGTAACTAAGTATATAATATGTATTAAACTTTTCCGATCTGTACATCTGTATACATAATTAATTTACAATCTTGAAATAGAGTACATATAGGTTTAGAAGGTTTACTGTTAAAAGAAGTTGAATTGCCGGTATGAGTTTTCATGATAGAATATTTTAAGGAGTTACTTTATTTAGCTTTAAAAATCTTTTAAAATAATAATGTTTCGCTTGTATATCGAATGTCAATTACAAAGAGCGATTGTTACAGAGCGCGTAATTATAAATTATGGATAAATACATGAGAGAAATTTGATATTTAGCATCATATGCTTTCTTTTACGTTACGATATACATGTTGAGTAATACGAATATTTATATGAATATAATTTATATATATATATATACATATATTTAAATTTCTTAAATATACATATGTATATACATATATGTGTATGTATATACAATTAAGTAATTTAAATAATTATATATACGTTAATGTAAGTTAATAAATTATATTAGAGCCAAATTTAATCACGCTCTCGACAATCGACCGATTTTCAAATATATTTCTTATATGTACATAATTAAATTACAATTATAATTCTTCCTAGGCACACAACAAGTAATTCTCTGTTTAACCATTGTTCTCTCGTTCTGTTGCAAATGCAGACATGATTCGTCTGCTGTGTTAAAAGATTCATAGAATCAAAATGTGCTTTGTGTTTATCGATTGATAACCGAGAGCGCGATACGATTGAAAGTACATCGTATAGGCATACTAAAGTCTACGTCTTATTGTCGCGTCACAACTTTTTCTTCTGAATTTGGCACGATGTAAACAAACACATCGTCGATTATATCGATTACTATGATCAATATAATTTATTGATTGTTTTACAAGATTTAATATTTTTCCGACAATCGGAAGCAATCGATGGCGATCGACGACGTATTGATGCCGGCCAAGATATCCCTTATCGTACTAAACAACAAGTATAAGCTACCTGCGCTCTTTATCAGTATACATTTATCGTTTATACAATATATCATATGAAGCCGATTGCCGAAGAATAATAATTTAACTACAAAGTGGAAGACATGGATTTTGTTTCGTTCGCTTATTTACTTATTGAATATATTCTATCGTTGTATAAAATTATTGGTTGCTTTAGGTAAACTATAATTAGCGCGAGAATGCCCGTGCATATCGTGCGCGCATATAAATAGAATTTATTGCATAATACACATATCACACATCAATGTCCTGCTCACACGTCGCAAGTCTTTCGATCAAACTTTACGTCTCGTCATAAACGCATTTGTAAATATAATCAATTTACTTTAATGAAGAATAATAATTTTTATATGTAATTAATAAATTTATACGAGTTAATTAAGACTTATTGAATTTACTAAATTTAAATTTTTACAGTTTAGCAACGATTATCTATATTAAGAGCAATTATCTATTTTTATTTATAATTATTGTTAAAGAAAGTATCGATATGATAAATTGTCTATTAGGATATTTTTAAGAAACAAATACATGCAAAATATAAAATATATAGACAAACATTTTTGTTTACGTATTGTACGCAATACGATAAAGAGGCAATGTCTTGATGTATTATAGGATGTAATTTCATGAAAACGTAATTTTTTTAGAATTTTCAATATTTTCATTTTTAATTGTTTCTTAACACGTTGTGATAATTAAATCAAATGCGTTTAATTATTTATATTCATTTTGATCATGTTTTATTGTATAATTAGATTTCTTTGGAAAAGTAGATATCTGAAATACTTGAAGGAATTGTTCGGTGAAAATTCTATCGTTTCCTAAATCAAAACAGAATATATAACGCAATCGTGTGAACTGGACCTGTGTAGAAATCTCTTAAGCCTAAAGCGGTTACAATATTAAACATTACAATTGAAAAATCTTATCGTTTATCATAATCATTAACTTAATAGTCTTTAATTATATTATTGCAATTATATTAATACACATCAAGTTTGTAATGATTTTCCCAGAATTTTTTCTGTAATTTATTTCGTTTTTATACTTTTCGATAAACGTTTCGTACGGACTATATGGAAATGTAAGTAAAAATCGACTAGTAAATATAAATACAAAGTATAAAGATATAAATATGAATATAAATAAGAATATAAAAAATAGAAGAATACAAATCGCATATAAAAAGATTCGCGTATATTAAAACTATTAGGAGCAAATACAAATCTGTTTATAAGTGGAACATATATGAAATAGCGAATTAATAGTTTCATAGCGCTTGAATTATCACAATCTATCGATAATATAACGTAATTATTATAATTACGCATATTATAAAATGTTACAATAGATAACAATTTGTTAGTTCCATCAATCATAATTTGTTAACTTCTCTTGCGTTTTACAATTGTTATTATATGTTAAATCGTCGCGATAAAAATCAATTTGAATAACAGAAGTAGGAAAGAAAATCATATATTCTTTAGATTATTTCTATTTTACGTCTCCCGGATTACGATGAGACACTTCTAACATAATAGATTGACTAGAGACCGATTAATATGTGAGATATGTAAAATTATGTTTTTCCACACGAACTCTTTCCTGCCTGTCTTTTTATTCATGCATTTTTTTAATTGTTTAACTTTTTAACTGATCTCTTCACATTTACATCTTGACGATTTTTTAACTCTTTCTTCTAATTTGCATACACTTTCGCACCATCGATTCGCCTCTCGTATTGCTTGCTCACTATCACTGTCTTTCGAGCTCTGTGGATCCATGGAGGAATGTTGTTCATCGATCTTGTCGGATTGCAGGAACTTCAGCTTCTCCTTTATTTGCTGCTCGAAACATTTCCTCTCATCCTGCTTCTTAGAATCCGTTGTTTCTGGTTCGGTTTCTTCTGCTACCGTTTCCACCGTTGGTTCCATTACCTCCTTCCATTCCTCTGGTTTCCATTCCGGTTCGTGATCAACCTCTCGTTTGCTACGTCCTCCTTCGTCCGAAGTCGAAGTAACGTTATTTTTTTTTGTTATACAGTCCATTGTCATATTTTCTGTTCCCCAGAATGTTCCCTTTGCAATCTCTTCCTTGAAAACTTCATTGTGGATCTCGCATAGAATGAATGTATCGGCTTTCGATTTGAGAATCACAGTCAAGATATCGCTCGCCAATTCCTTTATCAGAAAGTTGAGTCTCCAGCTTTCGTGAAGGCGCATAGTGTTCGGACTTAAGGGTGTTAAAGCTTCACAGTAACATCCTAACTTCGCTTGGAGGGACGATCTCAGAGCAAAACAGTTGACTTCCAAGGGGATTGTCAACTCGTATGAACACAGTTTTAAGCAGGTGCTGGCAATAATCCATGCCTGGTGCTGGTTGCTGGTTGTCTCAAGCTAGCAGTTTACCTTGGGATATCGGGGAAATAGTACTGGATCCCGCTCTCGCTCGGATTCAGTCTCTGCCCCGGGATTGCAGAGCAGGGCGCAAGCGTCGACCATGAGAGGCCTTGGCACGCTCGCGGCGCGGCCCACCATCGCCAGCAGGAACACCCAACGGAACGTAGGCGTCATCTGAAAATGATGGTTAATCAATATTCTGAAGGGGATGCGGGGCTCCGCGTTCCGATGCCGGCTTATTGGAAGGGATGTATGGCCAAGGAGGAATTCCTGGAGTCTGACCGCGCTCCCGCACGTTATATTCGACAGAGTCCGAATGGGATTTTGGTAGCCACTGTGTATACAGGATAACCAGGATAAAGGATGGGCTGAGCAATTGCAGGATTTTTAGATAATGTAATTAACGTTCGTAAACGATTATTGCGCGTATTAAAAATGTTCAGCGTCGTATACTTTAAGAATTTCTTATTTCGATTTTGAAAATCCAACAAACCATGACACAAAATTTATTTTATTTTTTGAAATCCAAATTATTATAAAGAATATCTTTGAAACAGAATAAAATTTAATAACGCATTCCACTCACCTCCATTATCGAATAGATATTGATACGATTTTCGAACTCTTTTTCACAGTTTTATTAGACGTTTAACAGAAATCTGGTGTTAAAACGAAGATTGATATTCTTTTCTGTTTGAAGAATTTGTTGAAAGTGACTTTCGTTCACAAGCGATGTACACACATCGACGTCCACAATACAAATATCTATTTCGGCACTCACCTGAAGGCTTTATAGCTTCAGTGCCAATCAGGGCTGATCTTAGCATTAGTAGTGCCTGGTGCACATTGATGCTTCCCCTCCCCCCAACTTTTCTACTAATAGGATATTAATATTCTCTAATTAGCTGAAAGTAAGAGAAAAAGATTCCAAGTATGATGTTAGGGAAGAATAATCTAGATATTCAGAAAGTAATAAAAGTAACATTACTTTGAGATATATTTTATATTTTATATTATTAAGAGCTTTCTGCATTTATATAAATTATTAAATTAACTTTATATGGGCTTAGAATAGATTATTCTATATAAGATTCTTTGAAATAATTTTGTTTGAAATTTTTACAATAATACAGTTCTTTCGTAATTATGCCATTAATTTTTAATAATGGAATTTATGAAAAAATAAAAGAACCTATTTTTAGACGTTTAAATCATAAATAATTCTTCGATTTTATGATAAAACTTCTTGTAATCATAGGTTTAATAATATTTTCTAAAATAGCACGATTAACTAGTTTCTTTTCAATTTTGATAAAATTTCATTCTGAGCTTGGGGCCCCGAAGGATCCACTAAAAAAATATTATTCGTACAGCTATAAAACTGTTATTATCAAGTCAACTTAATCATAACACACTTCCTGACAAACAAAATGTGTATAGGTCATGACGAGCAAAATAAAACCAGAAATTAGTCGTTTGGTATGTGAATATTTCACTGAGAGTTCAAATTATAATCATAAGGATGTTAAATTATTTATATTATTAATGATCTTTGAGATGATAATTGCAAAAATATCAAATATTTTAATTTGTTTTAGATACTCTTTCCAATGACAATTAAATTACGAAGTTGTAGAAATATATTCTAAAGAAAATTTGTTTTACTCTTTAAAAAATTTAATCCTAAATTAATTTTTTAAAAAGAAAATCAGTAAAAAACCACTGAGAAATAATTACTCACTAACAATTATGTTTAGGCTGTAATAAGCTCTTCTACAATTATAGGGATTTTATAGCTTGAAAAGCCGTTATAATTCTTCTATATAAAAGAAATAGTAATATATTATACATATTTCAAACGATGCTAATGACAGAACTCTCCAATATATATAAAACTATTTATAACTTGAAAAAAGACCCGCTCTAGAAAAAAATTTAGTTAAATTAATCAGTAAATAATACAAATAGTTAATAATTTCAATGAAACTAGTTATTGTTAGTCACTGCTTATATGTATACATGCGTATAACTTTGTCACCGTAAATTTTATTCTAAATTGAATAAAATCTAAATCAATAAATTAAATGATTGAAGATATGTATTTAACATAAAAATACACATACCGTAAGATTGTTAATAATTTAAAAAATGATTTTGTATTTTATTTGTATCGTTATTTCGTTACACCACATAGAAATTCTTAAAACGTACTACAAATTATAAAGCTAACTTATTTTAAATTAAACACAATGGTTTGTATTTAGAATGCGTTGGCGCACAAACAAGTATGAAATTCTATAGGATTTGGCGTTATCATTGTTATAAATGCGTTCTGAATACGGACCATTATTCAATAACAGAACGTACTTTGATTTAATTATTTAATACGGACCATTATTCAGTAACAGAACATACTTCGATTTAATTAGATATTTAAAATTAACCGAGGTTAAACTTGCTGATGTCGATTTGCCGATTAAATTGCTTCACGAGATCGCACATACAGACTATATATATTGAGATTGTACACATAGACGTCATAGATATTATATACATATTATATTATACATATTATACACATTATACGGAAGAACGATTTTGTTGAAGTATCTAAAAATTTAACTGGATACATATTTTGAAAATAATTTTGTTTAATCATTAAAATAATTATGTAAGAAATTCAAGCATGATAAGCAATGCTGCAAAAAATTTTGACATTCTCTTAACCAGTTTGAGCATCTTACATAAAAAATTTGATAGTCCAATAAAATTATTTTCTATTCTGTATTTAACTAAATTATTGGATATTTCAACGAAATCATTCTTTCTGTAATAATGATATGTAGTAATGTATGGATATGTACAGTGTGTAATCAAGTAACACAGTTTATCAAATAATACAATATTAATTTATAGAAAGTTATATTCACACTTACATACATTGTTTTACAACTTAGTTATTATATCGTTTTATAACCAAATTAAAATTGCAATAAATAAGATTTCCATGCACAAATGTATTGATACAAATCTATAAAAAATTGAAAATTTTCAGTTTGTTTTTAAAAAATTTAATTTATTTTCTGTTATATTTAATTTTATCTCAAATTTATACTTTAAATATAATGGAAAAATTTATTAACATGCGCAGTTTACATATTTACAAATATGTTCGATATTGTATCTTAAAACAAATGTTATCAAAATTGAATTTCGTAAGATACAATTCACATTGTTTCTAAATTGTTTTATGATTTTTATTATTTCTTTTTACTTTAAATTGCATAATTGCTATATTGAATTTTACTAATGTAAATAACTTTTATAAATTTAATATCAATTTTCGAGAAAGTTGCTAAATTTGAGATATGAAATAACTTGACAGATAATAAGCACAAATTAATTAAATTTGCAGAAACAAAGACACAAGAGCAATCAATATTTCTTTAGATAATGACAATATTTTAAGGGAATAGACGATGAATTATACGTGTTTAATTGCGCA
Organism: Wasmannia auropunctata; assembly: GCF_000956235.1. Lineage (NCBI taxonomy): Eukaryota > Metazoa > Arthropoda > Insecta > Hymenoptera > Formicidae > Wasmannia > Wasmannia auropunctata. The sequence goes on from NW_012026890.1 coordinate 2,227,934, forward strand.
GGAAAAATATATATTTTCCATATAAATATTAGGATGTATAACGCATTTGTATGCTACGCACACAAGTGTTTAATTTTTCAATTATTTATTAATAAATTTACAAACTAATTACAATATCGTCAAAAAAATTTATATTAAGAATTTATATCAACACATTAAATACGAGAAGCAAAGAATAAATTGCAACATTATAAAATAAGATTTTAAAAACTTTATCATTAAAACGCAGCGATACAGTGTCATTAAAATTTATATATTGACATATTGATTTTTACGGATCAAAGGATATAATAAATCAAAAATAGATAAATTATTAATTAAAAGAGAGGCGACTTTGCATTTGAATCAATAAATTAAATAATATAACTTTTCTAGTAAGAATTGAAAGAAAAAGAAATCGAATCTTATACAATTTTAAAATCTTATTTTATAATGTTGCAATTTATTCTTTGCTTCTCGTATTTAATGTGTTGATATAAATTCTTAATATAAATTTTTTTGACGATATTGTAATTAGTTTGTAAATTTATTAATAAATAATTGAAAAATTAAACACTTGTGTGCGTAGCATACAAATGCGTTATACATCCTAATATTTATATGGAAAATATAATTGTAAAAGTAGCATAAATGGTGATTAATTATAACATAACCAATTTAACTTTTGACAGGAAATAAATCCTGAAGAAATCGCCTATGATTAATTATCAAATAAATACCGAAAAGCATAAACCTAATAAAAATACCTATCAAAATTTTATTTACTATTAAATGTTTGACAAAAACAGATTACATTTATTATTGTTCTACAGAAGAGAGACAAAAGGAAAACGAGGTAGAAATATTGCAGTAAAATAATGTCGATAAGTTTTTAATGGTAATAGGTATGTGTTTAGACAAATCCTCTTTCGAACACTATACGGAATGTCAATTCAATTTAAAGTTTCTCAAGAGATGAAGAATGAAAAGATCGTCAGCATCTTCGTAGCTTGCTCCCTTCTAAACAACGAGAAAGGTGAATACGGGATCGATGCTGTCCAACTGCGCGGTTCCATTAAATCGGCGACCTACTCCTCTTCCTGCCAACGTGCCTAGTGAAATAACTTGGATCTCCCTCTCTTAAAACAGTCACCTCGAGTTGATACTTGCTGCTCGTAGAAACTTCATGCTAAAGCTTTTCAAGCGGCGATAATGCCCCTTCTTGCTGATACGTCATGACAACCGAGCCTGCGAACAACGGCATTGTTTCAGAATATAAGTACTGTCTTCTACCAACGGCGGCTGTAGGGATTCATAAAGACTATTTAATTGAAATCCGATTTAATAACGATAATGTTACGGTTCAGCAGGATTAATTTCATGAGTATTACAATCAGACGGTAACGTAATCCGTCGGATTTGGACGTATTAGATTTTAGTTGAATCATTTATTCCTTAAAATTTTTAGAAGATTGAACAATTTTGTTTTAATAAACATAAATTATAAAGAACTAACGTAATGGAATTATTATTAGAATTTGGGAGGAGTGCTAATTTAATCACGTAATTCACTCTTCATATTTAAAATAATTACATTTTGTGTTACATTTTATCGCTATTTATACGACATATTATAGCGATATTTATATCATATTATTTCAAAGGAAAAGAGTCAGTTAGGCACATAAAGCATAATTAATCAAATTAAAATTAATATAAAATTTCACAGTTTTGATAAATGTATGTAACAATAAATTTTTTATGAATTTATGATATATATTCAATTTAAAAAATGTGTATATAAAAATCTTTTGATACTCGTACAAATCTCAATTTCAATTTTATCCGTTGTAACACGAAACGTACATTGACATGGTATTGCCCGAGAATAGTAAGTTCTCGTGGGTCGTGTTACATCGGTTGCGCCCACATAGAGGATTTACACGCCTACACGAGGCGCAAAATATACCGACGTCAGTGAGAGCTCGGTACGTGCAGTACACTAGTTACGATCCTGGCCCTTTCTGGGTCTCGTCCTGTCCTCCACCTACAACGAAGGACGGAGGACGGTATTGATTAAATTCACCGACGGCCATTTTGTCCCGGCGTTCTATTGGTTGCCGTCCATTTTGTCCTTTCCACCCCCGCTGATGTAACCATAATCGTTTCTTCCTCCTCTAGTATGATCGTCCCTGTTTACCTACCTGTTCACGGTCTTCAGCCCCCGATCCACTCCCCGTTGTCGTCGCGGCGGAAGACGCAGGCGTCGCGACATTTTCCGCGGAAGAAATCGGACCATCAGCAATTAGATTCTTCTATGGTAACCCGTTGCGCACCCTAATGAGCGTTCCGTTTCTGTTCTAGATGTACCTGGAGATATAAACTTAACATTTCAATATCGTTCTCCGAGTGGTAAATCAATGACTATTTTAGATTTAGTCTATCAGATAACTATAAAATGAGTCTCATCTATTGATATCCGATTTTTACTTGTAGTTTATTCTTAATAATAAAAAAAATTTTGAAAGAAGAAGAGAGATAACTTTTTCTCTGGTAATATTATTTTATATTATTTAATAATAATAATTCTCCTTTAGTTTTGTGTTCTTTTTATGATTATTCTTCGTTCTTTCTAAAAAAAGCGCGCTACAAGTAATAATATAATTTTACACGATAATAAAATGTTTAATAAGTTTAATCATTTATACAAATAATTTTAGTTTTATGATTACAAACGAGCTAAAATTTCAACACTATTTGAAATTGATAACTATATGTACATTTAATATTTTATCGAGTATTTTCCAGCGCAAAGATGTAAAGGGTCTATGACACAACTGTCATACATCCGTTGAAATACGGATGCCTTGGAAATTTATGGACAAATCATCTTTCAGAATCGTCTTGAACTTCAATCTACCTCCATCTTTCATCACCGGTTTTTAGATCTTGAGATTCTTGTTTGCTGAGTGCTCTTCATCTCAACGGCCTAAGGTAGCAAACTGAATAACACATGAAAAGTGTCGGTAGTGGATAGTTCCGTCACGGAAACCGCACGCGGCTGGGATAAACAAAACGCAGCTTGGAAACACACAAAAAAGCCAACAAGAAGAAAAATTGGCATATTTGCTTTCCTTTACTCTCTTCTTCTCTCTGACGTCAAAAGTAAGGTTCGCTCCGGGATTGGTGAAATGACGACACGCCCTGATATCCACCACTATGTTTCACCCTTCAACTCCCACCAGTCGTGACTGAACACGACCACGCCTACGCAAAAGCACCCCCGATTGGGGAGGGTGGCTGCGTAGGTTGCGCGAGATGAAACTGGGTCAGGCAGACTCGAGGCAGGCCGAGTCAGGCCGAAGCTCGAGAGTCGTCCAGGCGTTTTCGGCACGAAGCAGTCCCTTGGAAACCACCCTGAAGCCCGTCGTCGCTTCGCCAGTCCGTCGGCATTCCACCCTTAAAACCTACGCTCATTCCGAGGCAAATTCTAGCCTCCGCTGAGACCACAAGCTAAGCCATCCGGCCGCATAGAATATCCGGCGAAGAAGAAGGCGGGATTAGGTGAGTACGAGATGAAGATTGTATCAGCAGATAGATTATTTCTTCTTGAGTAGTTTGTAATTTTTTGTGTAATATATGTTATAAAATTATCGAGGAATGTTTTTAAACTTGATAATGTATCATATCTTACATGTTTTTTAATAAAAATCGTAATGTTAAGTTGGAATTGTAAGATAAGAAATTGGAAAAAGCTTGTATAGTATGTATATTTTTAAAAATTATTGAAATCAAAACAAGTTAATTAGCATACAATAAAATGACAATAAAATTTTAACATGTATAATAATTTTAATAAATATTATAGAACGAGGTTTTTTAAATAGTGAACAAATAACAAATAGAAATTGTCCAATAAAAAAATTGTTTGACATTTGAATAGAAAAATATGTTACTAATATTGTAAGTCACTAAAATAAATTATTACTTTAACATTATATTAAATTATGAAGTTATAAATTGCTAATGTGACTTTTATAGATATTAACAAAGAAACAGTGGATTTCTCAATATTCAAGATAGACTCATGATTTACTTTAATTTTTTGTAATCAGCCTATTTATTTTTAATAAATGGCTTGCAATTTTTGTTTGATTCAATTTTATTATGGTAACAATTCACAACTTTATAGTCGTTTACAATCTCTCAAATACTTGTTACAATAATCTTTTTTTCTATTTGTAAGAATATATTTTCTGCCTTAATTTATAAAAAAAACTCAAATTTTGAAAAGTGAAAATTAAATCAAGTTCAGAATTGTTAGAAAAGGAACTGTTGAAGAAATTAAAATGCAAAATAATATTGATAACAATATGATTTAAAAAAAAACTGGTAATCACGGAAAACATAATGAAGAAATTAAAATACAAAATTAAATGATACTGCTAATAATATGATTATTGATACAAAGATTATCAAATTAAAACTCCGCTAACTGACAGAAGAGGTTTATCTATTTTCTAAATTTTCCACAAATTTAATATAGATTATGCACGCGTGTTTATTTTAAGATAAATAGCTTCATCGTTTAAACAAATAATTGAGTGCAATATAGTATTAACATGATACATTCTTTCTTCCAATACATTCATTAATCATGCATGTTTCACTAACATTCTAATCTCTTCTTTACATTTTCTTCTAGTGCATGTTTTAATATTATATAATCGGTGGATGTCTTTCGAATTTTTTCCAGCTTATTTCTCATGCTTCCAGGACCGCTCTATTGATTCAGAGAGCAAAGCGATCTGATTGCTTGAGAAATTCAAGCAGGCTATCTTTTAAGAAAACTTAGAACACAAAGTGCGATTGATGGTCCGAGTTTATTCACTTTACAGTTACATATATCTTATATTTAATTAATGATAACTAAATTTTATCCGTTGTTTGCTCCGTTCAATTTTATACCTCGTGGTACTTCATTATATCTTTCTTACAAGTCTAATTTCTCATCTAATCTCTTTTCTATCTGCGATAGCACATGATTGAGCATGAATTCTGTGCTTACTCTGTATCACATTTTTATTTACTAAAACTTCTTTCTGTATTTTCTTCTAAAATCATTGCCGTGGCATAGATAATACGTAAAAGCACGACTTTAATACATTCAAATTTCTTATGTATATGTTTTGATAAGACCGCTTACTCGAGATTACATATATAAATTTATTCTTATGCTACTATTACATTATTTTATTTTATTATCTTTTATTTCTTCTCTTTTTATTAATCTTATTTTTTATTTCAGCAATTCTATTGTTTATTTTATATATTTTTTATACATTGTTATTCTTTTTCGATCTTTCTTTATTAGTTTTCTTGTATTAATTATTATTTAAATTTTTGAACGTTTATTTCTTTATGTATTTTTATATACAACTTCCGAGAGACAATCTTAAGCTATGAATAGACATTTATAGACATATTTTTGCATTGAAAACATATGTTTCATTGAGAAAATAAATGTGGATCGATTAGCTTGGAGTTCGCAATACGTTTCTAGACATGGTCATGAAAGTGTTAAAGCTTTGTGTTCTAGGAATTAATTTAAAAAAGACCACAAACTGCTCTCTGTCCATGTTTCTTCGGTCGCTCAGCCTATCGCGGTTACCACGGCGATTCTCGCTTAACGATTTCGCAATCACGCTGAAACTCGCCGAAGACTCGACGCCGCAGTACGTCGTGACTGAAGCGAAACCTATTGTTGATTGTTGTAGGAACTGTTGAGGCGAGGGACACAAGCAGAGACATGGACAATGTGCAAATGATCGGCACTAAAATCACAGCGATCAAGGAATACTTATATGTAAGGCATCCACATTGCACATCATTCATTACGTCTGCTCATTTAGTGAGATGTCCACGTCGATAATGTCTTTACCAAAAATGTCTATATTTAATTAATATAAGTATTGCTTTGATGACACGTGCTGATTATGTCCTTGTTTTATAATTTTATCGATGCAACCCCAATTGGAATTTACAAGGGAAAAATTCCATTCATCTTGAATGCGTTACATTCAAACCGCGACAGAAACCACGCGAAACTTTCCGCGGAATCGTACGCGGAAGTCGTATAACCAATGTTTATGTCGATGAATGAATATATATTGCCAGCCACGCCTGTTGACGAGTGCAGTATTGGTGGAAACATTGTCGACGAGATCTATCTCGCTGATTTCAATCGTAATTATAATTAGGGATTTTTAGGCTAACCGTGTTAATTTCTTAGTTTCCAGCAAGCGATTGCCGATACTTATAACAATTAATATGGTTAGTTCGTATAAGCGAAAATTTAAATTTAAGTTGGTTTGCGATTGATAAAAATTCTGTCTAAAAAAAATTCGCTTTTAATATTTATTTAAAAATTAATCCAATTAAATGAACGTCATGTGCAAAGTGTATCTTAAGAAGATAGAACCTTGTTGCTTTGGATTTTTCAGAACTTCGCACGAACGCATTCACCTACCAGACTAATGAGCTCCGAAAACACTTATTCGCTCTCTAAAGAGCATTGCAACTTGAAGTATTCGGGTAAGTGGCAATTATGTGTGAGCGTTCTTTTTGTTAATATTTATTAGAATATTGCATGAGTTTGATATAAACATTTCGCGAACAATTGATAAACCTGTGGTGCATGAACGCCGCTTCTCATTCATAAAACTATAATTCAAACAATAGTAATTGTGATACTGTCAGCACCAAAATCGGCAAAATTTAAAGGGCTGAAACAAATTACATCAATATATTGTATTATATGACGCAAGGCTTGGCTTTTCGAGAGCAAAATCCAAGAGTCACAATATTGTCCTGATTTCGTGAGGCCTGTCGGTCGGAAGGGTGCATAATAATAGAGGATTTAGAATTATTCTAAAGAGGTTGGTAGGTGCCGAGTGGCTGAGGACAGATTACACGCCGCAGGGAGACGGAAGGGTTTGTCATTCTCGCCGTTTGGGAAGTGTTAGCGGGCGATAACGACGCGCGCGTGCCGCTCGTAGAACCGTGAATATTTCAACGGATTCTTGCTTTCAAGAATGACTTTTAAAACAATTAACGATCGTAAATCACGCGCGAAAACGAGAATCTCACCTGAGAATTCAAGTGAATTACGTCGTAACGCGAAATCTGCAGTATTACTATAAATTAAGGTCGTAATCCGGCTTATAAATCGGCGTGACTAATTGCCACGTGTAGCAACCCTCAGAAGGCGCTTTGATTAAAGTCGAAACGCGAGGGTCTAGACGCATCTGGTACCAAATGACTACACACGGTGGATATATCGATTTCGGGCTATACACTTGAGAAAATCGACGAGGTGCAAGGATTAAAATTAGAATACGAGTAAAATAATTATCGTATTTCAATATAAAGATATTTATTGTGCGCATTGCGTATTTTTACAAAAAGTATTAATTACTAAGAATAAAGAGAGACGCGCCAGTTAGGTGATATTTATATAACGTAATGAAATCTTGAACGACTGCTACGCGGGCTTATTTGTATCTCGAAAAGTGCTCGAGAAAAAGACAGAGATCTTTGGACATTAGATTGATGGAGCTGGATTAGCTGGATCCGACCGCTGGAAGCCGGGGATTTCTCTTGTCTAACCATAGGCTCAAGGCAATTCACCATAAGTTTTCGTGCGCCCTCCTTTCTTTAGTCTGCTTTTATTCGGCATTCTTATGATCATTGAAAAAAATATACTTTTATCGATCAAAGAGCAAAACCTTTCAAAAGAAATATTACTAGTCATCAACGAGCCTATCTTTTAAAATTTTTATTTTTAACAAATATTTTTACTTGAGCATTAATTTGAACTTAAATTGATTTTTATTGAATTTTTAAAGATTGAATAAAATTGTTAATTATATTTATATAAATCTAATGCAGTAACGCAAAATTTAAACTGGCAAAATTGTGACATTTCTTTTATATAATATTAGTATCAGTTTGTATTTTAAAATAATTAAATATATTGCGGTTTCACAATATTAAGAGAAATGAAAATAAGGATGTAATATTTTATCTCCTTAAGAAATCTCGTTTGTACCGCCATTTTAAAATGCTAAATAATAATTTAAAAGCAAAGTCTCATAGTAGCTCTGCTGTTTATCCATGGGATCACCTTAATGCAATGGGAAAACGAGGGGATAGTTCACTACATGGGATACTTTATGGTTGCGCCACGATAGAAGGACAGTTCAATTTACTTAGGATTTACCACGAGCGTATTGAAATGTTTCACTGCAATGACTTTGTTCTGTCTTCATTGAATCTGTATGATTCAATGATCTAGCTAGCATATTACATATATGTATAATTATTAGCCATTAGGGAACTTTGTAATGTGTCTTATTGTACTTTGCTCATAATTGTAAAAATAGATATTTTAAATAGCATGTAAAATTTAAAGAATCATTTATTTTAATATTAATATAATTTTGGTTATTTACTATTAATTTTACTAAATTTATTGTCTATAAGACAGTTTTTGTCTATAAGATAGTTTTTCGAATTTTGTCATGCGTTTATTATTAATTTTTAATATTAATTACGTGAAGCTCAAATTGAAAATTATATTTATTGTTTATGAAATAATTGCACTGTGCATGATAGCGCAATAAATTGCATGCTATAGTATTAATGGATGACACATAGTGACAAAATGTTAGAATGGATTCGCTGCGAGCAGAGAAGAAGAGAGAAGAAGAATATGCATAAGATGGTGTCATCCCACCAAACAAGTGAGAGTGTGTCAATATAGGTCTATACTTTCAATTGTTTGATGAGGTGAAATCATTCTAATCGCGCGTCCGAGGATGCTATCAAAGTCACGATGGTAGGTCGAACAATGAATGACAGCCGAAAGGAATCTTGTCGATGCGGTATCAGTCGCTGTAGTAGAAGAGATTTCACTTGATCCCAACAATTAGAGAGTTATTGCATCGTAGTTATTGCATTGTATTGCACATGAATTATCGTTATCCAGTTTTACTTCTAAGATTTATAAAAGACATAAATTTGATTTAAAAAAATCATATTTAATATTATAGAATAATATATGATTTGTCTCGAAAACGTTGGAAAAATCATTAATGTTGTTTAAATGAAATCTATGCATGATTGTGTCGCATTGTAATGCTTATTACATGTTTTTTATATATTGACGATTGTCATAAAATCGTTATTTAAGAAATATAAACGAGAACGAAGAATCCGTTGTAATTTTGTAATTTTTTTATTTTGTTCGCAGATATTCTGCCGCATAATGCAGAGGGTTATCCGGCGACTAAAGAGTTCCTGATGAAAGTGGTGGATATTCTGCTGGACCACGTCAAATCAACGAATGATAGAAATGCGAAGATCCTCGACTTTCATCATCCTGCCGACATGATGCGTCTGCTCGATCTAGAAATTCCTGATACCGGATTGACTCTGCAACAGCTCTTACTCGATTGTTCCATGACCTTGAAGTATCAAGTAAAAACCGGTAAGAATATTTAAATTCTTTTCATTTTTTCAATATATCAATAAGAATTAGAACCAATAATAAAATCTTCTTAATCAAATAACTTTTAATCAATCATATCGGTGAGCGAGTCGGCTGCTCGTAAAATTATTTTATAAATAAGTAATATTGTAAATGTAATGGCTTATAATCTTATAAATAATTTAATAAATAAAATATAATTCTTCTTAACAGTAAAACATGAATTAATAAAAATTATATGACAAATATATAAATGTATAAATTACTTCTCTCTTTCAATTAATGTTAGATTCTTAAGGGCAAACTAAAAATTAAATATCAGCGGGATGTACATACTCTAAAGAGAAAATCCGTTACAATGGAATCTAGTTGTAACTAAATTTTAGAAAAGAAAATAGCAAAATAAAAAGCTTGAATTTTTAACAATCGAGAAATATCAATATCGAAAGATGAATTATCCTATTATTTTGCAAATTTAAATATGTTACAATTCTATTATATGATACAGAATATTTCATATCCGACGTTTGTATCAGAAAGTTTTTCTCATCTAATCAAAACGCCTCGCAATGTTTCGGAACTGATACATGTTGCAATCGTTACAGAAAAACATACGCAGATATAAGTATTTACGAGCCGTTTGTCTGCCTGTTTCTATCAAACAGAGCCATTTGCCCGTCGATGATTCTTATTATCGACGTGCCTCTATATTTTCTCTATTTCTTATAACCGGAGTCCGGATTTCGGTGCTGTTTTTGCCATTCGGCATTTCAAGCTGCGCGCCGCGCCAGTGCCACAAGAAGCAATGCCGTTTATCTGTTATAATGGCTTTACAACATATAAAGTTATACTACGCTATATTGCTACATCAGCTTGGAGTGTGGAAAACTAAGTGGGCACTAAGATCCGGACTCTGCTTTTAAAATAAAATTTCACTGTTACTTTATATATAGATAAAACTAAATATTTTAGTTATTCAATTCTGCATAATTTTAATCTTTTTAAAAATACTAGAAAATTAAGTTTATTTTTAAAGTAAGTCTGCTTTTTCGGATACTTTTACACAATGAAAGAAAATATTTCTGTATCAAAATTATTATAAAGTTTGCGTTAAAATACTAAACGCGAGATGCACGACGTTACTGAGATAGTGGACCAAAAAATACTGCAAAAGTGCAAGCACCCCTATCAAGAGACAGCATTTTAACGTCGTGCTATCGCACGTCCCTATCCCCTAGGGCGATAAGCCACATAATTTCATATTCAATTTAGCATACGCGCTCGCAGGGGCGAAGATAAGGTAGCGACAGACACCGCCAATGAAATCCGACGGCTATCGGCCAACCCTCGAAACAGACACGCCGACGTCGTTTGTAATAAATAAATACACGGACGCACACGCGATGGCTATAGAACTTAGGTATTTCCGTGCCTTTTTTGTGTCATACCTCGTATTATCGGAAATGATGAGACATTTTATAGAAAAAGAAATTGCTTTGTATGTTATTTTTACACTTTTGCGTAAGTTGTTTTAAAAAATATATTAGTATATGCGATTGCGAAGTAAAATCTTTTCTTTAATTTTTGACGGTCAACTAGACTTTGCCAGAATACTTTAATAAAATTTCAATAAATATATAAAACAGTAAATTAATCTTGCTAACGAAGTATATATAATTAAATATTTTTATGTGTTTTATTTGTTTGTATGAAAACGATATATATATGAAATTCTCTCTAGTCTTTCTTGTTTGAATTCTCTTGCCGATTTCGCAAATCTTTTATCATAAACTTTATGAGACACAAAGTAAATTATTCTCTTTAGGTGCGCATTTCATTTTAATAAAACACGAAGGAGCAAAACAAATGCGTCCATTATTTACGGGCGAGCTCGCAGAAATCTTGTATTAATAACGATCTATCGAAGAGCGGTGGCTGGATAGCAATATAGAGGCTCGGTGAAATACCAAAAGTCAACCGCAAATCTCCCACGGCGTGCGAAAGTTCGCTATCTCGGTAGGATTCGATTACCAGCTTGAATGGATGGTAATGCACAATGGAGCAGACCTAACTAAACTTAGGCCAGGAATCCCGTTTGTCTGCAGTCCATGTAAAAGGAAGCGAGGGCCGCGTGATCATCCCTGCCCTTCGGTATCGAAGGGCGCGTGCACGATACGTGCCGACAAAAACTCGTTATTAGATTATATACCGCAAGATTCGGGGACCCTTCGCATATCGGGTTTAGGGGGAGCGGGGGACAGTAGATCAACGCTTGGCTACAGGAAAACGTCCTATCTATGAAGAATATCAATTGATGTGTATCAAGACAGAAGTCGTTCTTCTAGAAGGACGTTTATATCAGGGATATGTTGAAAGGTATCGATAACGGTAACGGTGTCGAGAACGCTGATCGCGAAAAAAAGTCTGTTAATAGATATACCGACAATAGCAGTACGACCACTGATGTATACATATCAGTTTGATTGATAAAGCAATTTAGATATTTTAACAAACATATTAAAAATAAAAATGTAGGTACTTGTGACAATAATAATATTGCTATTTTAAAATAAAATAAATGTAATATAAAGAGATAGAAATTTAAATTATGTTACTTAATTTGAATAATACAGACATCGTATATTTAATTCTTGATTTAAAATATTTTTTATTATTAATTACAATACAAACATACATTAAATATTTCTTTTAATTGTGATGCACAAATGACAGAATATCACTAATCGATTCGTAGTTAAATAATGAAATTTCTATGATAATCACATCTGTACACATATTCAAATCACATGTCCGTCATTCAAGAAACCAACAAAAACTTATTACTTATATACTGCAGTCCACGAAACTTGTAGCGCAAAAAATCTACGACATATCGAAATTTCAGCTGTCCAGAGAAGAAGCTAAAGTGTTATCCGCTTGAATGTAACTTTTTCTAGGTCAGTATAACATACACGCGAGCCGAATATTGTTCGCAGGATTCTTCGCGTAATCTATTTCTGTCATTTGGTATTTTTATTATTTAAAATCGATATTGGATTGGATAATCTTTCCTTTATTCATAAGTTACAATTGTAACTTACTTGTGCAATGAAGCAATTATAAAATTATCATAAGAAGTGACAAGTGATACAATAATACAGGAAACTTAAGCAATAGATATAATTTTCTCGCATAACTGTAATTTAAAAATAAATTGCCCAAATTCATACTATGACTATGGTATGAAAACACCACACGACGTTATTGCTGACATAAGTTTGCACGTGGCACTATCGGGGTGGCGAATTTCAATAGGATTAGGTGTAATTAAGAGCCATTTCTACACGATTTTTCCTTAGTGGGGTATAGAGGGGAAACAGTAAATAGGGGGCGAAACCCAGCTGCGGAGGGTACGATATAGGGGTAGCGGTATTTCGCGGGAGCTTTTGCGCGGCAGCATCGGGCTGCAGCATCACGCCGAGGAATTTAAATTGATATCGATAGTTCGCCGTGGAATGCGCAAATCGGTTCGTCACGGAATGCGAAAAACGCCGTATCACGTGGAAGCTATTCGGCCCATGGTAGTTTTCGTCGAAAAAGATCGAACATACCAAGCATTTAAAATACGTAACGCATTTGTTCGCGTCGGCGAGTTAAAAGAAAAGGGCACTGCACTCGGCTTCCTGTAAGTTATCCGATTGGAAAGGAATAATTTTAACAAATTTTCTTAAAACGTAAAATAACTCATAAAGTGTGTGCTTCTACTTTTAAGCAGTAATATTTTAAGTATATTATGTTCTAGTAGTGAAATGAAAGTTTCAATTTCTCATAATATGAACAAAGTGATAGCAAAAGTAGCATATTACGACACGAATATTTTGCAAAATGCTTTATGAACGTAATATAACAGCAATGCCAAGCGCAATGTTACTTGCCTTATGAGCGGTATGATTGATCACGCAGCATTAATGTTAAGCCCGAGTTACACACTTCGCTCTATACAAATCCCGAGCCCTATAATATATCACCGCAGCCTGTTCGGAGCAGGTTCTCCTTGCGTTCTCTCTTTTCCCCGACTGTGTGCGAGGGCAGGAGCAAATTAGTCGGAAAATGATTCCCTGGATAGCATAATCGCTACGAAGAACCGGCCGCAGTTGAGAAAAATTATTTATTGTATTGCAATTGTAAATAAGAATCTATAGATAAAGTTAATCTATAGAGTTAATCTGGACAGTTAATTTTAAAAATTTATTAATTAAATGCAAACATATATGAGTGTCAAAAGAAAAATGTCTAGATCCTTTGAATCTTTATTTTTGATATTTTATTAAAGATAAGGTTATATTAATCTTTGTTTAATCATTCTTGTTTCATTTATATTCAAAATTTACGTAGAAATTATAAAAAAGAAAGGGAAATTCAGTTAATAATATGAGCTGAGAGTGGTTAATTCAATGTAGCTTCCGCGAGAAGATGCTAAAACTTCACACAATCCTGAAGTCGCGAGATACAAATCTGCATAACGCAAAGCGGCTTATCTTGCACCAGTTGGTCGCACGTGTTTGTTTTTCCTGAACGGTATACGCGTGCAGCGTTTGAGAGCCTCTGCAAACAATCTAGTCGAGCAGCGACGCGTATGACGCGCAAAATGCGGGCGCTTCGGACCATCGAACCCTGTTCCACCCTTGGCCAGGGCGCTATTCTGTCGCTCCTGCCAGACGGGAGGAAGAGAGGAGATCGTCTTCTCGCAGACCCCTCGACCGGACGCGTGCCACGATCCACGGACCGAGATAATTGCGAATAACAGTACGACAAACGGCTCAAATACCACCATCTGATATCATGTCTGAAGCGATTTTCGTGTCGGACCATTGATATTTTCCTCAAAGGATGATGATCTGTGGGTAGACATTTACAAAGTTTATTGAAGTTATAGTTCAGTGATAATTGAAACTTCTTTTAAAAGAAATGAGAAGTAAAATCTATCAGGCGTTTACAATCAATATAAATTTTCAAAGCAGAAGGAGTAGAAACTGTTCGTATTATAAAAATTATAATACGAATAATATATAGCAGATTATAAAGTATATTTTGGAAGAAGAACATCGTTTGTTTCGATTCACAGCTGTGATAACGAGAAGCTTTTTTTTTTTTAAGGAATATCCGCTACCATTTTATGCATAATCGTTTTCCATTAATGGAATCTCTTTAATGGAAATACGTGGTCCGCGTTCGTGAAGAGAATCCTCCGACAAAAATCGGAGATTATCCTTCCAGACCTTTAACGTCGGTTCGACTTTACCACGCGTCGAATCCCAGGCCGTTGCCGTCGGTGAAGGGGAATATCCGTAGCTCGTGACGCCGCGTGTCAATCATTGCGTAAAACCAGAAGATTAGAGTATATATGTGCCATTGAACAGACAAATAACGTGTCCTTAATACAATTTACCGTAAATTCGAAATAATATTGTTAGTATCTGAAAGTTTCTACCAATTAGATAAATGAATTCTATTTAATGTTCAAAATAATTTTTACGATTTAAATACAGAATATACATATCTAAGCCTGTTTTATGTTTATGCAATGTCTTTGATATACCAGCACGCATTGCATTGTGCAATAAAGCATAAGATTATCGAGGGTCAAAGTCTTCTCGATACCGGATATTCAACGAAGTGAATCCATCATGTTTCAAGGATCAAGGGATTTACGCTATTCCAAAAAAAAAGGTGATAGCGCTCGTAGGGTTCTTTTATGTGACGTCTGTATGTTCCATTGATTGTTTCCGGATGAAACATGGGAGAAAATACGAGAAAATATATTTCCTAAATTTCGATCAGTCATCTTTCTCTCCTCTGTAACTTATAACTTCTTCTTTATTTATATGAATGTTCTAATATTGATTTAAGCTATAAATGAGTTTGCGCGGAACGCAAATAGCGGATTAGGAGGCTGAAATGTCTAGGCATTTATGTCTAGAAAGAGAGAGAGAATAAAGTACTCGCTCCCCTAGTTGCATCAGGAGGCTCGGCTCCCATCGAATAGAAGCATTAGGCCTGATCCTCGCGCGATGCTCAGCCGAGCGGATGACAACGTACTCGGGAAGAGCTTAAATCTCTCTCTCTCTTTCGCCGCCTTTCCTCTTTGCGTGCCTTTAACTTACGCGACATTACAAAGGTCGCGTGTAACGTAATAATACTCGGACACGTGCCACGTCAACGTTATTAATTACTTTGCGCTATTAAGAACCACTTGTCAACAATCACTGCAGCCGCGATCGGCGAGAATGATTTATCGGCAACGTAGTAATTAATTTTTCGTCACCTTTGCATAATTTTCGACAAGAATACGCACTTTAGCGAAATTTTAGTCGAATCAGTGTGAAATCAGACTGCAATTTTTCTCTGAGGAAATTCTTTCCTCTTTTTTTTTTAGGACATCCACATTTCTTCAATCAACTATCATGCGGTCTCGATTTAGTGTCTATGGCCGGCGAGTGGCTAACTGCGACAGCGAACACGAACATGTTTACCTACGAGATCGCTCCCGTATTCATTCTAATGGAGCATGTCGTTCTACAAAAAATGCGCGAGCTTATAGGCTGGAATTGCGGTGACTCCATTCTCGCGCCGGGAGGATCGATTAGCAATCTTTACGCCTTCCTTGCGGCCAGGCACAAGATGTTCCCGTACTATAAAGAAAAAGGACTCTCCGCCATCGGAGGACAGCTGGTTATGTTTACGTCCGATCAGGTTCGTGTTTGAATTTAATCGTTTAATAAAGCAATTCGCTGTTCCTATTTTTTCAAAAATTTTTTTTCGATGAAATTCAACTTTTAAAAACTGTCAGCAGAAAATAAAAACTATAGAAAAACTGAGTAATTATAACAGAATCAATATATATTGTGTAAAAAATATTAAGTAATAAATTTGTAAATATTTTTTTTAAATTGAAATTAGCATAATTTCTATACCAAAATTGTATCATTGTGCTAATTAATGTTTTGTACGCCTTCATAAGTGGAAATTAATTAGATCGTTCATCATTAGTGGATTATTAATGCCTACAGTGCCATTATTCTGTGAAATCATGCGCGTCCGTTTGCGGCCTTGGTACGGATAATTGCGTGATGGTGCCTAGCGACGAGCGCGGTCGCATTATTCCATCGAAACTGGAGGAATTGATCCTGGAGCGTAAGGCCAAAGGTCACATACCGTTCTTCGTGAATGCTACTGCGGGAACAACGGTTATTGGTGCATTCGATCCGATTCCGGAAATCGCTGATATCTGTCAAAGATACAATCTATGGCTGCATGTCGACGTGAGTAATAATATAGATACGAAACATGTACATAATATTTATATACCTTGTATTTGTACATCTCTAATAGATTAATATATAATTTTAGATAACGTTTGATTGAACATTTTCATATTTATTCAACGTAAAATAAAGCAATATCCATTTCCAATTAAATAAATTTGTGTAGATATTGATCATAAATACAAAAAGATAGCAATTATCTATTAATTTCACATATTATCTCACAATTCATCTAATAATGATTATACATATAAAGTAACAAACATAGTAAATAATTAAAAAAGAAAAAAGATATCAATTTAATTGAATAACTTCAAAAGCCCACTTAAACAGTACCGTCAAACTAGATGCGCTTATGCAATCAAGTCGATCCAAACACAATTTAAGCTGTAAATGCCAAACGCGTAAGAACCTTAACGTAAATAATAAATATGGGAAACGGCAGAAGTTTCACCAGTACTACATTCGCGGCCGGGCTACAGGGGAGATTCGAAAATACCGGATCTATAAGTTAGATTAAGAAATACTTAAAGAAATCTCGCATTTTTATCCCGTGCCTTTTATGTTAATTTCTTATATTCTATCACCGAGTATATTCAATCCATCATCGAGTAATCATTCATTTCTGTTACAGGCGGCTTGGGGTGGTGGACTGCTTCTGTCGAGAAAGTACAGGCATCCGAAATTGACCGGCATCGAACGGTGAGTGTTAAATTCAGCATTAAAATTAATTTTAACTTACATCTTTTATCTCTATCTCAAGAAGTAGTTGAACCGTGATAAAAAAAGAAGACGTAAATTTGATTTATAATTTTTTAATTAAACCACTTTATCACAATTTATCGTCATATTTTTTAAAATATTGTTATTTCTCTATGTGTATTTTTTGATTTATACTATTTTATATGTTTATTGCGTTATTTGCAATTCTATTTACTTCCGTAACTAAATCTGAATCGCGCGCATACGTTCGACATAGGGGAGATACAATCCACGTATTTTATAGTTTATTGAGGCTTAGTTGAGCTTAGTTATAATGGACTTCTTTGGAAAACGTCTCCAACCCGATGTATGTCATATATATGGGATAAAATCGATACGTTCCTTTCGAGGTGGTTGTGATTCGAGCGTCAGGCGCTGCAAATGATTTTACATGAGAATGGTTGAAGGCAGTCAGCCCGTAATGTATTGCTCGCATAAACCGCGATTAGGATGCTATCAGGGGCTGATGTAAAATTGCTCTAGAATTTCTTGCATTAAAAATAACTTTATTACGAAAAATTTGAACAAATATTAAAAAGTGACGGGAAATATTCTAACAAATTTTTACATTATAAATGGATGATAATATTTTCTATAGAAATTTGATTTTAGATTTATTAGTAGTATAATGTTATAAATTATGAAAAAGTACGACGTTCAATTGAATCTTTATAACAGTATCAAATTCGAATTATATTTACAAAAAAATCCACGAAAAAATATACAACTTCTGATTCACCTTGTATATCTGTGGACACGAACGGAACCCTTCAAGCTGTGATAGGGGTCAGGGGTACGGACGAGACATGCGTGGGGTTGGCGAGATTAATCCACGATTTGCATCCAAGCGCATCTGCTCCCTCGATTCAGACAATCCCTGACCTGAAAATCGGCGCGAGAAGTCTCTGGGGAATGATTTATGTACAAAAAGAGGCGGCAATCCATCTATCAGAATATACCACAGTATCTTTCAAGAATGTTGATAAGCACAATACATGTTATCTATGTTAAGATGTAATAATATTTCTTAAATTGACAAGTTTATATGATTAAAACAATTTTCCTATTTATAATAATAATTTTCATATTTATTTTACACATTTTTTTAACGTATATATTACTGCAAATATTTACAGTTTATCTACAACAGTTACGGATTACTTTTTGTTCGCTATTTCGATGCACTATGCACGCTCGTAGATGCACGATTTTTTCTGCGTGGACTGTACCGCGACGGAACTTCCTTCCTGGAAGTCTTGATTAAAATGGCAAACGAAAGGCGCGTATAGAAAGATCCGACGCATGAGCAACAGCTGGATCAGTTCCCTGGAGCACATTTGCAGAACAGAATTCTCCTCTTATATCGACGCGCCGTGCCACCACCGTTGCCGTTGCCGTCCTCCGCAAGCCTGAAATAAAAGCCCGTGCCTTGACAATGCCGGATTAAACTCGTACAAAGGGAACTGCCTCCCTCATTCTCCTCGGTCGGTCCTCTTTCCTCCCCCCCTCCCCTCCTCTCTCTGTCCCCTTTCGCATCCGCGTCCCGGATTGCATAGAATCGAGAAAAAACGCCTTGATTTCGCCTTCACGATAAAGTTGAAATGACCGCGCTTAAAAAGACAGGTCGGGAAAGGCTGCCGGGAGATAGCGTAAAGTTCAAAGTTCGAAGTGTATGTTTCAAGCCGTTTGTTAAGAACTGAAATTTGGACCAGCTGCTCAGCTTTCTTTAAGTCAGCCCCAAGTTCTTAATTACAAGTTTCCCACTTTCTCATTAATCTCTTGTGGAAGTCTAATTATTATTATTTAATCCTCATCATTACAGAAATATAATCCTGTGGCTTGTTCTCCACGGAAAATATCTGACTTGCATTTTCATAAGGCTCATCTTCGCTCTCACGTTATAAGGATATGTATAAGGATATACTTATCGACAGGAATTAACATCTGTTAACATCTTTCTTTGATCATTACCGAGAGTCGGAAGCGCAATTCTCGCGCTATACCGAACATAGAACTTCCGCACATATAGTGTACGCACATTACGCTAAGGGTGCGGGTAATTAACATCCCCTGTAATATATATCGAGCGGCTTTTGGGGTTGGCACCTTGGACGATTTTAAAAGCGATTGCAAGGGTGTCGTATATGCGCCAGCTTCAGCTGCGAATCGCATTAATCACTCGAGCTTTATATACGCTTCTCAAGTCTGTGCGTCTTATTCGAAGAAAAAATTTTGTATCCAATATTTCTTCTCCGCTAAATTCGTACTCCTAAATTGGTCGTAAGAAGTTCATAGTGA
The DNA here is from genome assembly GCF_000956235.1 of Wasmannia auropunctata. Taxonomy (NCBI): domain Eukaryota; kingdom Metazoa; phylum Arthropoda; class Insecta; order Hymenoptera; family Formicidae; genus Wasmannia; species Wasmannia auropunctata. The sequence goes on from NW_012026890.1 coordinate 2,247,848, forward strand.
TTTTCATAAATAGTGTAGTGCAAGCTGTTATTTCAATTTTAATTTATTACAAATAATTTAATTATAAGTAATGATAAATTATGAAATAATTTAGACAAATACGTGCAATCATTTTCTTATCTATATTAATACTTTACTTTCAAAAAATCTAAAATGTTTTTAAATTTAATGCATCAGTATTTATTTAAATTTAAAATAAAGAATATTCTTAATTTAATGCATAAATATTTATTCAATATGAAATTTAATATGAAGAACGTAGAATATTTATTTTGCTTCTTAAATTTGATCTATGCAGAGAAAAAATATAAATAATTATAAATTTGCTGCAGATTCGTAACGGAGGATAAAGATAAATGAATAGAAAATGAACTTTATATAATGTTAACTATTGCTTGAAAAAAATATTACACAATAGACTGAATTCTATCACATATATTTGTTTCAAACAAATCAATGTTTTATTTAAATAAAACAAATAGATGTGTGTCGATCTGTAACATGAAGAAGAATGCACACGAGTGAATAATGGACAACGTCTGCTAACGACACGAATCGCGCTTCAAGGGTGCTTCAAGAGTACCCTCGTATCATCCACAGGATGTTCAGGCAACACGCGGGACCGGCGTTGCGATAAACATGTCACTTGCCAAGTATCAAATATTTATCATAAAGCACGCAACTTACGCACTTAAAGCTAAGTTTTATAAAAAATGATACGTATTATATTTTTGATTTTTCATAAGTCCCATAATTTTATCTACATTTTTATGGATACGGATATTTGTAACAAACACTATTTGTTACAAAACGCTTTGTTTCACTATATTTTATCAGATTTACTTTTTGCTTTAATAATTTTGTGCTTCACTAATCGTTAAAAAACACCTAAAACACACTAGAAATTTGGGTCGAGGAATGTGAATGTGGATTCTCACATATCACAATGCTTTTTCAAGGATTAAGAAGGGTTAGAGGTTTTTACCGCCGGAGTGGGTCTCCGAGGACCAGGGGGTTAAATCCGGTCTCGTGGCTATATTAATAGCTCTTCTCTCGAATTGATAGACCCCCTTCCGTGGGCACGGCGGGAAGATAACTCATATTTTATCCCCTATTGGTTCCCGTGGGAGTGGATAAGAGTTTGATGACCAGCTGAGGTCGGCTGGCTTTTTCAGTCAGCTCGGTGAAGGCTCGCTTCGACAGGTCGCTGATAAGGCAAAAGAAGAATAATTTTCAGCACTATTCGTAAAATATACGGCTTATTTGATATATTTTTTGTTATCACAGAGACCTATTCTATTAATGAGATAAAATTGAAGTGAGCTTTTCTTAACATAGAATTAAACATAGTATTAACATAGAATTTGATACTTTCAAAAAATTTGAAAATAATACTTCTCTAATGTTTAGAAAAATAACAAAAACATACTAATTAATTTTTGCCGCGTAAATTCCACTATTTTTCAAATATATTAAAAGTTATATATTAAAATAAATTATATATTTTTATAAAATTCCAACAACTGCATTATTTTTTCAGAGCTGACTCAGTGACATGGAACCCTCATAAACTTATGGGAGCCTTGCTTCAATGTTCCACTATTCACTTTAAGGAAGACGTAAGTCCCCATTTATATTATGAAATTAGATATTACTAATTAGATATTATTTTTTTATACCGATATACAAAAAATCTTTAAATTACAAAAAATAACTATTAACGATATAATTTAATAGAAAATACCAAGAAACATTATCAGTTATATCTTCTTGTTTGTCACATTTACATTCCGATTTCTGACATTTTACTTCTTTCTCCTTTAATATTTATTCTTATACAATCGAGACGTTAAAAAAATGAATCTCGAAATAATAAGTAATAATATCCACGAATAATTATCGACATTGCATCACGCGACACGTTCAAGACGTTGCACTTTTGAGAAATCTTCCCCGTTTCTGAACGTACTGAAATTCCTGCATCGCGCAAGGGCAACGAGACAACACTAGTCACATTCCGAAGGGTAGACCTACGTGCTCGGGGCTCTCGGCACTACAGGAATTTAATTAAACTAAGAGATAACATATGTTGCCGTCCGTCTACAGCGCGCCGACGGGGAGGGTCTATCCCCCCACGCGACTCAGTTATTGCTAACTCCGAACTTCCCCTTCGGATATTAAAATTCCGTGCACCGGCTGCCGCGAGATATCGGGGAAGAGCGCGCCGTGCCTTTTGTCGGACCGCGTTGCCGTTGACGTTGAAGCACGGTGTCCAAGGGATGCTTCGTTAACACTGACAATCATTGTGTTGTTTTATCTAATAATACAGATCTACAAGTCGGGAGAGTATTAATTTTTGCAAGTATGTGAGATCTATTAATTTTTTTAAATTTATAGCTGTAATAATTAAATACTCTTATTCTCTAATATTTGTCAGTAATTAACGTCAGAAAATTGCGGTAATGACCAAAATGCGTGAAAATGAGAAATAGAGGGTCTTTTCCCCTAGCTCGAAAAAAGAGCATTCGTTAGTTACGTAAATCAACGTTACATAAAATTCTCTACATGACGTAGATCATATACAAACGATAAAGCGACTAAAAAATAATCTTGTCTGAAACAATGGTAGCCAATAATGGAGTGCAACATTGGTGCGGCATATCCGCCATTTTGTAAATTCAATATCCTGGAGTACTCCTCCTCACGCGCATGTGTTGAAGCTTCCCGTATCGACCCAGACGGTGACTCGCCCTCTTCCTCCTCCGGCGGCGGCCTGTCAATCGTAAACCGCGCGAAACAATTCCGGAAACGCTTCGTTATCGGGAAAAAAATGTTGTAGGCGCCCGTTTCTCTCTCTCTCTCGTCTGTTTTGAAAGCGAAAGCCGTTTTCATTTTGCAGGGGCTACTGATCAGCTGTAACCAAATGTCCGCGGAATACCTGTTTATGACGGACAAGCTGTACGACGTGAGGTTCGACACTGGCGATAAGGTCATTCAATGCGGTCGTCACAATGACATTTTCAAGCTTTGGTTGCAATGGCGCGCCAAGGTACAAAATCCATTTACATTGTTACAGAGAAAGCCGATTTTATGCTTTCTCTCATTACACGTCGACGTCGGCATTCTTCTCGGTAACACGTAGTGGGCTGCATTTTCACGGTGATTTAAACTGGGGGATGAATCTATTATTTTATTATCCAGGGAACCGAAGGTTTCGAGAAGCTCATGGATCGGCTGATGGAACTGACGGAGTACATGGTTAGGAGGATCAAACAAATGCCTGACAAATATTATCTGATCCTCGAACCCGAATTGGTCAACGTCTGCTTTTGGTATCTGCCCACGCGCGTGCGGAACATGCCGCATACCGCGGAGAGAATAAAAATCTTAGGCGAGGTGCGTTTGACAATTTTATGAAGACATACGAAGTACAATGTTTAATAAAACTAAAATCTAAAATAATTTAGCGACATTCGTTGTTTTACATTATAAGAAAACTTCGGAAATATTATTTTCGGAGAAATTTTTGGATAAGGGAGAACTGTGTGTGCTTCTAGATATGTCCAATTCTGAAAGGTCGCATGATGCAAGCTGGCACGCTGATGGTTGGTTACCAGCCGGACGATCGACGACCCAACTTCTTCAGGAATATCATTTCCAGTGCCGCTGTAACGGAGGCCGACGTCGATTTTCTCCTGGCTGAGATGGATCGATTGGGCCATGACTTGTAAGAAATCTGTCCACACATATTAGGCATTAATCGTACGATGTGCAGCGATTAGCCGACTGGTATACACATCATTGGCAAAACCGCATTCGTAATTTGTCTGAGTGCACTTTTCGCGACACGTTCTAAAAAAAAAAATTATAAATTAGAGGCTCAGGTTACAAAATTCAATACCATCAATATGAACGTAAGACATAACGAAGAAATAACGATTTTAACGATGTGACAGGAGAAAAACAAATATTGAGTATATTTCTGGTTTTATTTTTTTTTAATTTTCCGCCAAAATAATATATATCATTTAATAGTTAACATTTTAATAACATAAATTATTTTATTTGAGTAAAATTTTACTTATTAACTGAGATTACAGTATAATTTTGTAAATTTTATTTCACATAGTGTGAAATTGTCAATTTCTAATTGATTTAATATTTGAACTTTGGCCAGATTGAGCAAAGAAAACATTTCTCTCGTGATATTCTTTAGACTATTACGCATTTGCCCGTAAATATTTTTCATTCATCGTAAATATTTTTCATTCATCGTTCCATAACAAGTTTTATAAAATCTGGATAAATCGATATACTATAGTTTATTAGTATACTTAGTATACTTAATTTATTAGTATCGGAAAAACAATTTAATTTGATATAAATTTCATGATTGAGCGGAAAAGATGATGATACTAGTGAAAGGTCGATGTGTAGTTAAACGCTTCTTTATCCTGCGACCAGTTTGCAAACAACTACCTGCACGTCGAAAGAGATATACGTAGTATATAAGTTTTCTAGAATTAAACGAAATACACGGCATATCCAAGAAACGAAGTTATGAAACAAGTTACAAAGTTAAAGCTTCCGGCCTTAAGCTATGCAGATTTGTTATTTTTTTGCTGCTCGATAATATTTACTCAAGTGATAAAATTATCAATCACTCATTAAGCGAAGCAATAATAATGTACACACATATCCGCTTTCCAAATGAAATTTTTCATCTCAAAAGGTGAATTAGGATGTCATTGTTCAAAATTTATATCAAATACTTATTTTTAATGTACATATATTACGTTTTTCTATCAAATTGATTTTGAAAGATTTAAGTATAAAGTTACAAATAATTCTTTAAATTTACAAAAAAATGTTTTCTTTTTGCAAATATTTTATATTCATAAACAACGTTAAATTAAATATATTTAATTTGTTAACGGTTTTTGTATAGTTTATTTCAAGATTCTATGCACCATTTACTGTGTCTTACGCTCTTATTAGCTTTCCTTCTTGTCTACTGAGTATCAGACTCAATAATCTCAAATATCTTTGAGATCCTTAACAATTAATAATCTCTATTTATACTTAACAGTTTAGATTATTTAATTATAATTACGTAGCTAAAACTGTTTGATGAGTTTGTTAAAAATGTTTATGTAAAATCAATTAAAGTCGTGCAAAAATGAATTCCCACACATTTACAAAAATGTTTATTGTAATTGAATCAGAATCTGCAGTTTGTCCATGATACACTGGAACGAAGGCAACTCTGTTTTCGGACCGTGTAAAAATCCACTTAGAATTGTAAATTGTAAGCGCTATGGTTAATCTGTCGGAGTTTAAGTGTTGCTCTGTCCCCATTGTACGATTTGCAACGAATCGTCAGCCAATAGCCATGGAACAGAGAATTTCTATCGCCGTGGCATTAGGGATAGATAACACAAATACGACATTACTTTCCATAGAAAATAGAATTTAACACCGGGCGTTATTCTGTTGGGATATTGACGGAGTTTACAATTTATTGATTGTTTGCAAAGAGAGATAACATTATACGAGATGGACTTCATCTATTATATACAAAAATATATGTATATTATAATTTACTGTTAAACAGTTCTAATCGAAAAAGGAGAGTACTAATATATATATTTAATATAGATATATATATATATATATAAAGTATAAATATATAAATATATCAAAAGCACATATTATATATATTTAGTGTTGAAATTTTAAGAATAAAAAAACACAAACCCATGAAAGTACATGCTTTTTCGAATATTCGTGCGAACGGTTGCCAGTTACAATTAGTTCGTCGATTTTGTTGGAAATTGACAATATTATTCAAACGTTATGAACACACTATTGAAAGTAATGATTGCACATCGCAAGAAATTGTGCGATGCAACAATCATTTTCAATATTTTAGATCTTATATTAATTCTCGAGAAAGTATAATCTCGCAATTTTTCTCAATGTTTTGTTAATTACAACTTGTTTGTGAGCACTATTTTAAATTATACAAATAATTGTATAATGTGCATTACTAACATAGTGAATTTATTATTACGAATAACAATGTGCGTTTCGATCTGTTTGACACTCGCAATAGAACAATTCTATAGATTTCGATTCACTCGCCAATACGGAGTAACAAAAAAAAAAAGATATTTAAGTAAGTAACAATGAAATATCTAGATGTAACTATACAAGAATTATAAGTGTATTTATGTACACATGCATTCTTCGGATTATACTGCGTTTCTTTTTTTCCCGACGACTGCCGTGTCGTCGTGACAATTAGCTTAAGTTTAGACGAAATACATTTAGATGGGAAACCGCAATTAGTGCCGGGATTAAATCAATACAGGATTAATCGAATTAGAGAGCAATCGATATATCCTGTTACTTGTAATTTAAATGCCAAAGATGTTAATCCTATACGTACTTAAATGAATGCGCTTGGCTGACGGATTATAGCGGGTGATGTCAATTCAATTTGAAATGTTTGTAATGTGTAAAATATGAAGCGCATTTATACATTTGTTGAACTCTGTTTCAATGAGACAAATAAAAATAAAATTTATTAAAATAAAAGTAATATATTAAACTACGTTCACATTTTCGTGTGAAGAGAAAAATAAAAATCTGCTTTTCTCTTTTAAATATATTTTTGTTTATTTGTTTATTTTTAGATAAAAATTAATAAGAAGTTTTTATTATCATTTGAAACAAAGATATGAACATTATAAGCATCTTTTCAAAGTAATAAACTTATTATTGCGTAGAAAAATATCAAAATTTTTATAAAGCAGTTTTTAAACGAGCTACAGCTAGTATTGCCAATTGGAATACAGTAAGATTCAATTGTATTTATTGATCCAGAGTTCAAGCAATTCATTTGCAATCACTATGCGCCAAAGAAGGGACAAAATGTATTTTTCGAGAAGAAAATGAATTAAACAATTCATCTGACCAGCAAACCGATACCTGTAAAGAAGAATTCTATCGAATCATTGTTAATTATTATTCATAATTCTATCGGCGTTGCGAGTTTTTTTAGACATAGTCGTTGGCACTGCCGACATAGTAATCAATGCTACTCATAAACGAATCTCTCCCTCTCTTTCTCTCTCTCTCGTGGTTACACACGTCTTAATTAATTCCCGTGTAAATGATCGTTTTTTAAGCGAAGAGTGATATATTTGTACGGAAAGTATACTCGTCCCTGTAGACTCCAAATCATTTAATTTGCTTGTATAATTAGCAAAGACTACTAACATATTTGGTGCCGCATTTTTCTTCGGTATGCAGTGTAAAACATCTTTACACGTATGTACTTATGCGGCCGATGTAATGAGTATTAGCAATAATATTAATATAGTAAAGTGTTAAAATTTATTAGACAAATTACACTGCTCGCACAATTTAGAATTGTAAATGTTATATTAATTTTTTTGTAGGTAATTAGTGAATCGTATCACAAAGGTTTGTACATAAAATTGCCGTTTTAACGCGTGTGGATATTTTATATATTGTTGGCGCGATATAAAATTTTTAAATATAAATTTCTTTTAAAACCAATGTTATGTTTAATTCTTATATAAATATTGTGCATATAATAAATTCATATTCAAATATATGATGACACATTTTTAAAAATGCACTGTACAATTTACATTTTATAATGCACTCTTATCATGTGCCATCTCCTGCAGTCTGCTTTTAAGTTGTATTGCGCATATTGGACCTTAATTACGTTTAAAACCTTGCGCTAGTATTTATCAATCCGTTTTGCCTTCATCGATAGTCTACATCGACGAGAAATACGTATATGTATGTATTTGAATAAATCTTTTACTTCGATTGTGTTAACGAAGTAAGATATCGTCTCAATAAAACAACAACAAAAACTGATAAACGTCATTAATATAATTAAATTCTTTTACTGGCGATTTATCGCGCCGACTTTAGAAGTCGTCGATCTCATTAATTATTAGTCTAATTATTAGTCTAAGTTGAAAACGAAGCAAAGCAACAACAAAGTCCCACGTCTTCCAAACGATGAGAGTATTGATTAGTGTTTAGCGAGGAAACCTCGAAAATGCTTTCGAGGGGAAAACTGTCCTTGTATACTGTAACGAGAAATACATTTATATATATATATATATATAAGTATATATATATACATAGAAAAAATATATATGTACATGCGTGTGCGTAAGATGTCGTTGATATGTGAACGAGAAGCGAAAGTCAAAAGTATGTGCGGCGATGTAAGATGTTTGCTGGCACACTATGTTGTTCGAATACCGCCTACACCTAATTGCCCTTATCCACTGTATATCAATGTCTAATAAACTGCTGTTATCCCAAAACTATTAGTATGTATAACTCGTATAAAATCTCTTGTTTTTTTTATTCTTCTTTTTTTTTCAGAAATTACGTAAAAATTAACACATCAAAATATATCAAATATATCAAATATATTGTCATATAAAAGTTGTGTGAAAATTCTATCTACTATAATTTGAAAAAAAATTGACTTTAAGAAGTTTTATATTAATTTAATATCAAAGATTTGATTATTGATCAAAGTAAATAAGAATGTGTTAAAACTTTTATACATATGTTACGCAACAATAAACATTTTCCTTCAGTTATATATTGTTTAACTCATTAACATTCAAGGCAAATTAAAAATAGTCGATAGAATGCTTTTCGTTGCATTAATGTACGGAACTAGTTAAACCAGAGGCTCGAGCATCGTAAACAGGTTGTATAAATTAGTTGTCAGCCCAGCCCAGTCGGATGAGAACTCGAACGCTACTTATCAGATCGTCGTTAGCGACACAAACCTCGTCTCGTAGCAGTCGTAGTCGTCCGTAGCAGCTGTAACCATGAAGTCTTTCATCAATTACTCGGCATCCAGCGATTTCCCGATCGAAAATTTGCCGTACGGAATCTTCTCAACAAAGGACAAGGTGAGCGAAATCAAAGTACATCGTAAGTAGATCGTGTATAAAAACATATTACGTCATATAATTTCAAAGCAATTCTAAATATAGATGTATGTACATACAACTACGCATATTCAATTTTGGGAAAGATTTGAGATTTAGGAAATCATGGATTATATTGTGACAAAATATGATAATCTTTCACAGATTTTATCTTTGAGATTGTTAGGAAAAGTTACAATAGAATTGAGTATAAATTATATTTTTTCATCATATAATATCTAAAGTAAAGAATGGAATGTTTGCATTCAACACCATCTAGTAGCAATTTTATTCTGGTACCATCGGCTGGGATACGTTACTATTGTTTGATAATGTTAATATGTTAACTTTGTAAATTTCAATAAATTACATTATTTTACAATACTTAAAAAATTGCTATATTTATTAGATTTTCTATTAAAGTGCAGGAATTATAATAATGTTTTATTAATTATATAATAGCTATACTATTATATAAAATTAATATACTATTTATTTAAAATATTTTAGCCAGAAAAAAGAATTGGAGTTGCCATTGGTGATCAAGTTTTAAACTTGAGTACTATCGCAAATTATTTTGATGGACCACTGTTACAAAATAAACAAGATGTATTTCACCGTGATTGTCTGAACGATTTTATGTCTCTTGGAAGACCTTCATGGCTAGAAGCAAGATCCAAACTGCAAGAGTTACTTTCTGCCAATAATCAAACTTTACAAGATCCGGAAGTTCGCTCTAAGTGAGAAATCCACAATCGAAAATTAATATTATATATTTATAGATCTTTAGAAACCGCATTGTAACTTTTGTAACATTTTTTTCTTAGAATCTTCGTTGCACAAAAAGATGCTATAATGCATTTGCCAGCAAAAATTGGTGACTACACCGATTTTTATTCATCTATTCATCATGCTACAAATGTTGGCATTATGTTCCGTGGGAAAGAAAATCCGTTGATGCCAAATTGGTAATTTTCTTAATACTTTAAAAATATTATTATACTTGTATTTTAAAAATGTAGAAATAAAATCTAATAAAATATTAATTTATATATGTGTATGTGTATATATATTTATTTATATATATACATATAGGAAATATTTGCCGGTTTGCTATCACGGAAGAGCAAGTTCCGTTGTTGTGTCAGGCACGCCCATAAGACGACCGTGCGGTCAAACACTTCCGGTTGAAGGTGCAGCACCTGTTTTTGGGCCTTGTAGATTAATGGATTTCGAGCTCGAAGTTGCTTTCTTTGTCGGCGGACCATCTACTAATCTCGGTGATACTGTTCCAGCTTCAAAAGCTTATGATTACATTTTTGGGATGGTCCTAATGAACGATTGGAGCGGTACGACATATTAAAAGAATTTACGCTTTAATTAATTTAATTTTATACTGTTGTGTCTTTGATTTTTTATTTTTACTTCTATTTAGCACGAGACATTCAAAAATGGGAATACGTACCACTAGGGCCATTCGGCTCGAAAAATTTGGGCACGACAATTTCTCCATGGGTCGTTACGATGGAGGCTCTAGAGCCCTTTAAAGTACCAAATATAATTCAAGATCCAGAACCATTTCCATATTTGCAGCATGATGAGTCCTGTAACTTTGATATTAAATTGGAAGTTGATATTAAACGTAAGTTAATTCTTTTTTTATTATACGTATACTTTTTTTATAATAGTCATTCACGTTTCTGTATATATTGCTTGTATACCTTATTTAATTGTATATAATTCTATTTTTTCTTGCAGCATCAAGTGACGTAGTCACAACCGTATGCCGCAGCAATTTCAAATATATGTACTGGACTCCGCGACAGCAACTGGCGCATCATACTGTGACTGGGTGCAACATTAATCCTGGCGATTTGATGGGTTCCGGCACTATAAGTGGAGACGTACGTTTGAAATATGATTGTCATAATTGACATTATTAGCAAAACTAATATATTAAATTAGCTTTTGTCATATTTTATCTGTTGATTTCTTTCGTAATATTTCTTCTTTTTAAATTATCTTTTTAATTAAATAATTTATGATATTTATTATCCTACAACTTTGATGATATAAATTATTAATTTAGACTTCGGATTCTTACGGTTCTATGCTCGAGTTATGCTGGAAAGGCACACATAACATTCCGTTAAAAGATGGTACAACAAGAAAATTTCTTCAAGATGGTGATGAAGTAATTCTTCGTGGTAATTAAATAAATTAATTTTATGTTACTAAAATTACATAGTAATTACATAGTAATTTATTAACATTTAACAATGTTTTCCAGGTTATTGTGTCGGTGATGGTTATAAAGTCGGTTTCGGGTCATGTACGGGTAAATTGTTACCTGCTAACCTGCCAACACTATAAGTGAAATTGGTGCATAAGTAAAAAATTACAAATATTTTGCTGTTTTCTACATCTTAATTTTATATTTGATTTTGAATATATAAAATAAACTTTTTATTTGATATATATTATATATACACTTGCTTCCTATTGTTTCAAGTTATTGTTCCAAATCATCAATAGCGAGAGTTGAAAATGACAATGATATTTAATTTTAAGTTAAAATTAAATAAAATATAATTACCTATATAGTAATTAAGCAGTGAATTTTCTGTCACAAGACACTACATAAAAATGTTTACCAATTACATTTTTTGCTTTAATTATTAATTATAAAATTTTTATTATTAATTTTTATTTTTGATTTTTATTTTTTATTAATATTTATTATAAAATTTTTATTATTAATATAATTACTTATTTATAATATTTCGCGTATTGCTAATAAATATACAATTAATATAACCGAATCAATGTAAAAACTAAACATCTTACTATAATGTGCTGTGTAGTATGACGTATAAAATGACTCGATTATTGATTGAAAGAGAATAGTCGCGTAGTAAAGGCCGATCAATAAGGAGGCCAGTACAGGTGCAGACTGAAGAAACATGGCAGGCGTTCTACTTCGGTAAGCAAAATACACAAATTTTAGTTATAAAAGTGTTTTTATTCTTACAAGATTATTTAATATATAAATTATTTTAATCTATCTCGTTGTTATCAATGCTATTATTTTTATAAATATGAGCTACACAATGCCAAGGGCTAATATTGTACATACATCTATGATTGCACTAACAATTTCCTCATAGTAGCAATAAAGATGCAATTATTTTATTAACTTAATAGATGTAAAGTATGTTTAAACACATATACTTATAGAGTTTTTATTATTTCTATAAATAACATACACATTCTAATTATCAACCTAATATACTATCTTTGTGTGTACTTTCTGTAATTATTATCGAAAGTTTTAGTGATATATCGATCGCTACATACAAACACTATTTGTGTTCCTTATACAAACACTATTAGTACCTTACGTTTGACTTATAATTTCAGCACTTACTTTATCGCTCTAACTTTGACATACCATACATTATTTTTAACATTACCTTTTTTAATGCTACAGAGCGTTTATTTTAACGTCTATTTAGAAGTCTTCACAATTTGGAAAGTTCACCGAACGAACCTACCGCCAAATGGACCGTTCCTTTGAGCGACGGGAATCACGTGGTGGAGTTCGAACATGGGACAGCAACAGGCCGACGTCTGGTAAAAATCGATGGCAATAATGTAGTTCACAGAGACTGGATGTTTCGTCTGGTCGGTGATGAAGTCTTTATGTACAATAACACCAAGTTTGTGATCAGAGTCGATCCAATGCCAGGTAGAGTCTTAATATCATTTTTATTCTTGCGACGATAAACACTTATTATTATTTCGTTATGGTGATTAAATAGGTCTGAAATATTCTTACTCGTTGTGGGTGAACGGAAAGAGTTTCAAGCAATTTGTTCAGTCGCAATCAAAAATACTAGAGACTTGGTTGGCCAAAGTCGGAAACGAGGAATATAGAATCGTGTTGGGTAATTAATCAGAGCACTGTATACATATATATAGTAGTTATAGCTGAAAGACTTGGCTCTTATTCCATGACACTTGCAGATAAACACGCTCACAGCGTTTGGGTAAATGGACAAGAAGTGGAAGTTGAGGTAAAGATAAGAGTAAAAATATCTACCACACGTGTGCTTTTACGTATTCAAATAGCAAATGTTTTAATTTTAATATACTTATAGTATATAAATTAAATAACAATTTAATCATAGAACGAATTTATGGACGGCGGCGCAGAAATTCTCTTTTCCGTTGGCGATTTACCGGCCGCTATCAGATCTTACAGTTCAGATCAAAAAGAAATCGGTATAGCGTACGTTTTATACATCAACGACATTGAAATACAACAAGAAGCTTTATTGGAAGAATCTTAAATACAATTAAGCCTTGACTTGTTTAACTAGATTTTTCGTGTTTAATATACTAATACAGATAAGTAGATAACTAATAGGTTGATAAGCTTATACATTTTTAATTATAAATATGTTATCTATAATTGATAATTATAGATTATGTGCATTATTAAATAACTACACAAATTTGAAACACAATAGTTAAGAGAAATGTTATTCTTTTAATAAAATACTTAAATTTAATATCAATATTATTAAATGTGCCATACTATTTTGTGTAGATTTTTTAAATTCCAAAATAAATTTGTATGCAATGCAATGTATTATAAATTTATTTGCTTTAATTTACCCGAAAATATATTTTATTATTAAAAAGTAATACGTGAAGATAGTTGGAATTTATATAATTCCATGTTCGTGTGACATAAGAATTTTGTGAGATATAAATAGAATCGTTTGAATATGTGCATTACGTAATATAAGATATTCTCTAAATAAAATGCTAAATTTTAAATAATCTAATAAGAATATCTTAAGATTGAACTTGAAGATTAAATATGTCACGACAACAAATAAGCGGTGCTCCCAGCATTGGATCTTTACTTTTAACTCCTAAACAAGATGAATTCTGTTATTATGAAGGTAAGGAAATCGATGTATTATATCTCAATTATATCTCAAAAATCACGAAAAGCTTCATTGATCTCTAGAAATGACAGAAACGGAATTACGACAGATACTTGAAAACGTCGTTTATTCAAATCTATTCTTGAGGTTAGAAAATGACATTTTTGAACGATACCTCGCCCGTCGAGATCCTGAAAGTCTTCAAAGTAATTTTTTTAATTTAATTTATATTTATTTCAGTTTTTCTCAAATTCTGACATTTCCATTTTTAGATTTATCTTTTCGCAAATGTATTAATATCAACGTTATCTTTTAACATATCTTGTCCAGCAATAACGCAAATCTTAGAAACCGCTAAACGCGTACAAAAAATTGTACCTCAATACGATCGCGCATCACCCGTTACGAGTCTGGCCGGAAGTCTTGCGAATTTTCGCGACAGAGATTCAGTGAGCGTCACCAGCGTGCGATCCGGAAGTCGACACGTCACGCCAAGTGTTTTAACAGCCAGAGCACCAACGGGAGGAACAAAGTCTGTCTAGGCTGTAACTTCTACTACAGTTTGCTCTGTACAATTCCAATATTTCTTACCGAATCGCAGAGTCTCGTACATGCATCGCATCGAAATGGCAAACACCGAAATTCGGGAATTGCTGCAGGGACTAAAAAAATTGGAACAGATGTCGACGAAGAAAAAGATATTTCTGCGAGCGCGAATGGAAGAAAATCAGATTAGCACTCGCGAAATTTTAAAAAATAGGGAAGAATTTGAAGAGAATGTTGTACAGAAAGGCGCAGATAGTATTACGGGAAAAATACCAGCTGAAAAGTTCATCAGGTGTTATAGTACATCTAAAAAACAATTATATGTTAACTCCTTGGTAATTATGTAGACAGATCTGATAGAGACATGAAAGACTCAAGATATTATTGTGTAGATTTATAGAAGAATGGCTAAAAGTAGTCGATATCGTAATGGAACACATTAGATTGAAGATGGCTACCATAAAGTGTCAGATAAGAAAAGTCAAGCTGCAGCTGAAGCAGAGAAAAGAACTGGGCGAGGCTCTACGCGCCGTAGATTTCGAACAATTGAACATAGAAACACAAGTCGGCATACGAAAAATCGACGAGAAGAATCAGTATGTGCTCGAAATGAAGAGAATCGCGGGTAAGAAATAGATGCTCAATGATTTTTGCAATAACATAAATCGTCGAATTTGATATTGATAGGTCGCTCTAGTATTACATTGAGCAAACACAAAGAAAAAGTGGATCGCTTGATGTTAATGATGAATGATGTGAGAGACAAAATCGTTTCCAAAAAACAAGAGATTGTGAAATTGCAATCGGAACAAATTGCTGCAAAGAATGTAATAGAGAAAGAGGAAAAACAGCTTAAGTCGATGATAGAGTTAATAGAAAATTTTAAGGTAATATTTTACGTTTTTATGTAATTAATTTTAACAGATTATTTATGGAAGTTTTTTCTACAACAATATTTAATCTTTTTTACATCAAAAATTAAGTATAAGATTTTAAAAAACAGAAGAATTTTTATTATCTCACAATATCTTATAAAAAATGTCATAAATGTAGGTTCCGAGTGTTATAGATTCAATTAAAATGCGTATGGAACTACAAAATTTAGAAAGAATTCACAAGCAACTGAGCAGGCAACGAGAGATTCAACGAATAACACTGAAGTCTCAGAAACAATTACAAGACGTATCATAAATACACTAACATATTTGCGTAAAGAATATTGAAAATTGATATTCTGTTATTATGGCAAATGTAGTTTTGCTAATCTTTGTTGTCAAAGTTTTTTTCTATTTTTAAGAAAAAATTCAAGCACCTATCCGCTATACTGTATTGACAATCTAAATCGTATAAAATGGTAGACAGAATTACACGAAATCTAGAAGGTACATTGTGTCTCCTTACTTTTCTACCGTAGAAAATAGATTTATACCGTTGCGTTGTACGCAATATCCTGAACAGTTGCGAGCAGTGTATGAGTTAAACTCTCTTGTCACAAACTTAGGCTGAAGAGAGATATCTATAACTTTTAATTTTATTTAATATGTTTAAAAGCATTGTAAAAAAAAATATATTTAACAACTAAAATGATATTTATCTACTATTAATATATTTGAGTTTTATATAAATAAAATTAAAGAAATATATCTTCTTCTCTGTTTTTATAGTAAAAAAAAGATTTTTATTCAGCAATACGGTGGTAAATCATAAAATCTGTACATCATAATGTACATAATCAATTGTTTTTAATAAATACATTTTATTGAGAATGTAATTTATCTAATTTTACTTTATTTTTTTTATTTTAGATACACATAATATGCAAAAAAATTTTTACGTAAAATCTTTTGTAATGCCATGTTACGTAATTAAAACGTCGTTTTAAAAGAATATAGAATAGTATGTACAAAGCAATATATTAAAAAATGTGCACAAATAAATATATTTACATGTACAAAAGGGGATTAATTTTATTATTTTACTGTGTTATGGACTTCCATGTCATTTTAACAAATATATCATTTTAATAAATTTTCTGTGGAGATGGACGTAGTAAGATTGAAACGTTATTTTTAGCAGATATACAGCTACAGAAATATTAACAACTTTTTCGAATTAATTATTATGACACATATTTAACCAAGCAATTACGAAGTTAAAGCGATGTAGAAAGATTTTGGCGTGTGCTACGATGCGTTAGGTAGTTACGCTTCACGCACCGATAGTGCCTGTCCCTTCCTCTTTTTGCCCGAGGAATATCCGTCCCGGAAAGGCTCATCTCTCTTTCTGCCACGATTCAGTTTTGCCGCGACGACAGCATCGAGCTTTGGTTGTTTAATTCAGTTGTCGAACGACTGATCGATTGTTGTACAAAAGTCTATAAATTTAAAGAACATTGTGTTTGCATAGTAAAATGTCGCTTATAATCGTTCAATTTTCTTCAAATTTTTGACACGTGACGTTACCTGAGTTCGATTTAAATTATGACTTAGTCTTCGCGAGAGACAGCATAAACTTTTATGTTACGCAACTTACATATACATTAACGAGAAATGTATTATTCTTCTGTTATGTAATTTAAATGTGAGGCAATTGATATCAAAATGTTGGTGTAATTAAAAAATCTAAATAATAACATAATTTTTCGTACATTTTTAAGTCATCATTGTGCTTATCTGCTTGCACTGTGGCAAATTATATAAGATTCTTCTTGAGAATGAAAAATATCTTAAAATGTGTACAACGAAATTTGCCGTGTCAATTACTGGTGCAATAATGAATTTGCCAGAGAGAATGACGACAATAGGAATTCGAAATCTCATTGCTTTTTTTATTATTCTTCTGCATGGAGGAATATATGGAAAATATTTGGAGGTAAGACTGTAAATCAATTCACAATCATTCTCTTTGTCGAAGTTAGATTTCCGATCGTTCGTACTCGAAAATTATAGCTTTCGCTCTCTAAAATATGTCAGTTTAATTTATATATTCGCAATTGTTATTGGCATCATATTATATGTTTAATATGTAGATTTTTAGGTTTTGTTCGTTTGACTGTTCCTAATTTTTTATTTCAAATAAAATACATGTTTTGTCCGATTTGATATTACTGATAATTATAATTTTAGCAATCTACAGTAGTATTAATTTTTAAATCTTTTCCTAATTTCTTTCTCTTATTATTTAAAGGGTCTTAACATGAATTTGGGAGATGCCCTTCAATTTCTCAGACAATACGATAGCGAAGCCTCACACAGGTGCACGAGAGTGACGACAGCCCAGTGGAACTTCGAGACAAACGTTACTGATGTTAATCACCAGAAAATGGTGTAAAAATGTTTTTAATTAAAAGAATAAATTAATACAAATAGATAGTTTATGTAACACTTTATGAATATTTATATAATATCTGATCTAATCTCATCAGGTGGACGAACAAACATTAAAATTAAAATTTGAAAGAGCTTCTTGGCGGGAAGCGGTTACTTTTGCTTGGAGTCGAATACCAGATCCTTTAGCAAGAAGAGAACTTAAAATGATTGCTACGAAAGGTCGAAGTTCCCTGAGTGATGATAAATTAATGAGGTAAAAAAATCACAATAAAAACAATTTTAATTTAATTATTATGTAAACGTGATTGCGATTGTTTGACCAATTATTATTACAAAAAAAGTAAATGCTGTTAAATGAATATGATCTGCGATTCTATCTATTGGGTATAAGTGGTGATCATGGCGCGGGAGCTGCGCGTCTGCTCTGTTCTAAGGATTCAAGTTCAAATCCACCCAGAACATATCAGATTGTTTTCGATCACCACCTCTCGAAAGACAATGGCAAATCATTGGGAGTATTCCCGTCAAAACAGTCACCATGAAAATGTACACAAATGAAGAGCAAGATTGTCATATATGGATAATTCATGCGCTCTCCGAGTGATTGCATAAAATGGAGATCACGATCTTCAATCATGAAGGATCTGTAGAGAGATTCAGAATGGGTAACAACGACATGAGACGGTTAGGCTTATTCTGAAATGGCAAATAAAAATAACTAACTCATGCAGTCTTAACCGTTTCATCTCATTATTATTTATTTTGAATAAAATTTAGTAATTTAACACTTTAATTTCTATTTCTATTTTCTTTTTTTTTACAATTGCGATAAATATTATCACAGCCTCAGTGATTGAATAAGTACGATAACTGTCTCGGATAGGATCGAGAGAGGTTCCAATCCTGGTTGAGGTAATATTTTTCGCAATAAGCTTCTTTACAGTGTTTTAAGATGCTTGTAGCATCTGCACCGAATGAAGATCAATTTAATAGATATGTGATATTATTTTAGTTTTAAGTTATAATTGCGTTTTTAAAGACCGATAATAATCGGCGCACAGTTTACAAGAGCTGAAATTTAAAAAAATGTAAAAATTAAGATTATTATTGAGCAACTATATCTGACCTCGGTCGTACTTGGCTCTTTTCTTTTTATTATTTGTTGTATACATATATCGATCTTGTTTGAAATTATTGTGATTCTATTTATTATTGCATTCATTTACATATGATGACTGTAGCTAATTTTCAGATACATCGTTTGATAGCGGAGATGAAAGAGATGTATGTTAACGCCAGAGTATGTTCGTACAAACAAATTGATGGCGAATGTAATTTGAATTTGGATCACGGTTAGTCAATCAATTTAATTTATTACACACATAGATAAATATACATAAAAGAAATAATTTATATACACTTTTATATACATATATGCGTGAAAAATGGATTTAGATCTAAATAAAATAATGGCGCAGTCAAAAGATTACGACGAATTATTGCATTATTGGCATGCTTGGCACGAAGCAACTGGCCCACAACTACAAAATAAATATTTGAGATATGTTCAATTGGCCAATCAAGCAGCTAAATTAAACGGTATAAAAAGCTTTCATTCTAAATGTATTATACTATCATTCCATATTACGATATATTCGATTTTACTAAAAATATTTATTAAATATATATATTTTTTAAATATATTTAAATTAATAAACATGCTTTTTTTTGCAAAAGGTTTTGCCGATGCTGGCGACCAGATGAGAGAATCATTTGAAGATGAATATTTCCAGCAAAATATAGCGGAGATAATGTCAGCTATAACTCCACTCTATAAGAATCTTTTCACTTATGTGCGATCAAAACTAATTGAAAGATACGGTGATAAAATACGCGAAGATGGGCCTTTACCGGCACATATTTTAGGAGATATGTGGGCTCAAAATTGGGAAAATTTGTTCGAATTAGTGCAACCATTTCCTGCAAGCAGAAAGCTCGATGTAACTTTAGATATGATGATCCAAGGTATTACTCCAATGAGGTATGTTTCAAATTTTACAATAATTTTGTGTAAATTTATGAAAAACATAAGTAATTTTATAAAGAAAAATTAAAAGGATATTTTTGATGTTAAAAAAGGATGTTCCAAATAGCAGAAGAGTTCTTCACTTCGCTCGGAATGAAACCGATGCCACCGGAATTCTGGAAATTCTCCATATTTGAAAAACCCGTTGATAGAAAAATTAAGTGCACTCCCAGGGCGTGGGACTTTTGTAATAAAATTGATTACAGGTGGCTTTTTAAAATATTTTTGTCACATGGCAAAAGAAAATTAATTTAATTTTTTATTTAATTTTAACGTATAAAACTTTTTTGTATTTTATTAAATAACAGATCAATCTCCCCATTGCATTTTGTTACATAATTGCAGGATAAAGCAGTGTACTAAAGTTACAATGGAAGATCTACTGTCTACCCATTACGAAATGGCGCATTTGCAATATTATTTACAATACAAGGATCATCCACTATCATTCCGAAACGAGGCAATTCCAGGTATATCTATTTTATATGTTTTTGGAATTGTATGTTTTGTTATTAACAATAATTTTATAATTAGGATTCCACGAAGCTGTTAGCAATGCAATTGGTTTATCCATTTTAACTCATCAACACTTACATAAAATTGGTCTGCACGATAATTCAACGTACGATTATGATAGTAGCATAAATTTTTTAATGCTAATGGCTCTCCGCAAAGTGGCTTACTTGCCGTTTGCTTATATAGTTGATCAGGTAAGTAATAACAAACAATATTAAATGATTAATAATAATTAATACTTGATTTCCATAGACATTGTTTTTATTATTACTTAGACTATTTATTTATAAAATAATATTTGAAGATATAAAAATGTTATTGTTACATATGTAAGAATAATTTTTTAAATCATTAAATAATTAAGTAATAAAACGTACGTATTTATTTTTTTTTTTAGTGGAGATGGCGTGTCTTTAGCGACGGCGTGGAAGATATGACAACTCATTGGTGGGAATTAAGATTGCAATATCAAGGCATTGTTCCGCCTATATCTAGATCCGAAAGAAATTTCGATCCAGCGGCGAAGTATCACATCCCAGCGGACAGTCCTTATACCAAGTAGAAATATAATAAATATGTTAAAGACAATATTTATATATAAAAATGTATAACTTTTATACCTTTAACTCTTAGGTATTTTGTGAGCACTGTATTACAGTTTCAATTGTTCCAGTCCTTGTGTGAAATTTCGAGTCATACTGACGAATTGCACACTTGCGATCTTTACAGATCACGAGAAGCAGGTCGACTATTATCGTACGTAAAGTTTTCAAAGACACCAATAAAATAGCAATTATTAAATTATTAATTGTTAATAAAATAAGATTTTTTTACATATTTGCAGAGATGTCCTGTCGATGGGGGCTTCTAGACCATGGCAAGATGTTGTCAGGCAAATGACAAGAGGCCGAACGAATAGAATAGATGCTGGTGCCATGCTCAAATACTTTGAGCCTTTAAATGCGTGGCTGAAACGACAAAATGAGATGCAGCCTGTGATCGGCTGGATTGCAAGTCGCGACGACAGAGGTTGTTTTAAAATTAATATTTTTATTTAATAACTTGAAATATCGTACAATAAAGAGTGCAAAGTGTATCTTGTGAGAATAGGAATTTTTCATTTTGTTTCAGAATTTTTCGTTCAATGGTATCAAAACAGTGCACGAAGAATTGAATTGTGGAATTTATTCCCTCTACTGCTTGTAATATCTAAAATTTTTATTTGTTAATAATATATTACATCGCTCCGATGATTTAAAATATTTATACATATAATATACAAATCTTCTTATATGTTATGTTATAAAGAAGATTATTTTAACTTAATTTATTACATATGTATTACATATGTATACTTAACGCACGCGCAAAGATCGAAGTTTAGCTTGCTATTATATTTTTTACTATTTCTTACTTTAATCACGATATTCAAGAGACAAGAGTTTTAAATTACATTAATTTCTGTAAAAAGCTAATGATCTTTAATAATATCTTATTGTTAATATATATTTTGTTGTACTAGTCCTTTTTATTTTCTTTTTAATTTTACATTTATGGATACTTATTTCTTAGAACATAGTGTCACTTTTTGTTAACTCTTTCTTTTCTTTCAGTTTCCTGATCTTAGTTTTCTAATTTTTTCTTTTAGTTTTCTAATCTATAAGTGTTAATCTTGGCAGAAATTTTTAAAAATTATTGTAATCAATAATATTTTTTGCAATATCATATCTAAATACTCAAAATTCTTTCCTTATTTTCTCTTTTTTTATATAATGACTATATCTTATCGCTTTTAAAAGACGTCGTTCAAACGGAATAGTTTAAATATACATTTTAAAAATATAAATTAATTCTAATCTTGATTTAAATTACTTTTTATTTTTTTTTCAATTCTTAGTACTAGAAGAAGATAAAAAGTAAGTTAAGCCGAGGTTAAAGTTAATTAATCTACATTGATAGAAATGGATATTAGGATTCTTTATTAACAACAGAAGGTTCAGAGATATGACGTGTTCAGCAATATTTTAACTATAGATGTCACTACTGATGAGATATTGATATCTTCTGGTTTGGTAGCAACTTTTGAGATTAATGTAGTGGTTATGTCAAGGTTGTGTAAGGTTTTGTGATGAATATAAGTATTTGAGTATTACGCGATCACAAGCTAGTAACAATTCATTAAAAGTCTTCCGTAAGTTTTCAATATTCAAATTTTTCAAATTTTTATCATACACGTGGCAATTCGCGAGAATATAAAAGTATTACATATAAATTCTTGGTTAGGAAAAGAAGCGGCGTTTTTCGAACATGGATGTAATGTTCGCTCGCGGATTGAGATTTAGCGTTGAACTAGGCAATGCCTCGATATTGTTAACAAAATATCTTCCATTATCGGCATGTTACACATGCCGTGTCAATACCACACGCTGGAAGTCAGCATTCCCTGGTAAGCTCGAACACGTGAACATGATGAACATTAATGGGATCCAGTATGCACATTGCCAGGTTTATTTTAGTTGCAGAAAGATATCAACATTATAGGGCCGCGTCATATTATTCCTTAGGCCTCGTAAATAATATACTCGTGTATCAAAAGTCATTGAGACAAGACATTAGTAGAAATGGTATTAGACTGGCATACTATTCGGATCTCAAGCAAAGTTTTGACGGCGATTGCCAAAAACCTCAGACGGAACAGAAACTAACAGTATTTCAAAAAATGAAGCAAATGACTAAAGATTACTGGCACGTGTTAATACCTGTGCACGTGGTCACTTCTGTAGGATGGGTAGCTATATTCTATATTGCCGTTAGGAAGTACGTACAAATGCAATTGATCGATATGTTGTTTGAGTTGGGCAATTAATTAACGTGAAACATATTTTTAGTGGTGTCGACATAGTCCAGCTGTTGGAATACATGAATTTTAGTGAAAAATATGTAGACATAGTACGTAACTCGAGTGCTGGCAACTGGGCCATTACTTATGCGCTGTATAAGATATTCACCCCACTGAGATATACTGTTACTGTCGGTTTGTAATTTTAATATTTTTTACGTAGTAGATAATTTGCACTATTAAATATTAATTATACTGAAATACGTAACAGGAGGAACGACAATGGCTATTAGATATTTGAGCAAATTAGGCTACGTGAAGCCGTTGTCATTCAAGCTTCAATCAGTAGAGGTAAGTAATGTACGCGAAATGCAATGTCATCTGCTGAAATTGAAAAAATAATACTATCTAACTATATGTCTATATTTGCATTTGAAACATGTCTTATCTGTTTTCTTGTTACACGCACACGTGGTGCAGCCTACGGGCAAAGCTATGAGTAGGTTACCGATCACGATTAATCTCAAGTATATCGTGTTGATCTCTTTTGCTTTTGTTTTGGGCGAGGTGCTCTTGTC
The DNA here is from genome assembly GCF_000956235.1 of Wasmannia auropunctata. Lineage (NCBI taxonomy): Eukaryota > Metazoa > Arthropoda > Insecta > Hymenoptera > Formicidae > Wasmannia > Wasmannia auropunctata. The sequence goes on from NW_012026890.1 coordinate 2,271,705, forward strand.
GCGTGAATAATATACCTATATCGTAGATCTTTTTCGTTCACGGCGACACGTCTGCTCTTTCTAATCGTCTTTAATCGTGTTGTAGCCAGTACAGTCGAACAAATGTGCAGCGGAACACAAGACAAAATTCAAGGCAGAGTGTAAAACGGACCGACACACGGAACCGCCGAAACCATGAATACTTCTCCCTACGTCGAATGATACGTTGTATCGTGATGTCCCGTTGTATATTTCTCTTTACAAATATATATACATGTTATATCATGACAAATCATTTCCTGTATTCAATATTCCTACTTGACTTATATTTATCCCGTTCGTCATCTCTTACGCCAAGTCAAAGTACAAGGATTATTCAAGGTACACGGATTTTCTTCCAATGCAAAAATCGAGTTAAAGTAAAAGAAATGCATTTACTGCAGTTTGTCTTTATTGAAGGATAGTCATTTATACACACTGCATATGCGATTTAAATAAGATTACGCTGTTTATCTACAGTATGCGCGCGAATTTAAAATTACTTGTATATAACGTAACAATCATGCTTAGTTCTGAAGAATAACAATAGTTATTTGGCAGCTCGAGTTGTGCGTCTTTCAATGCTGTAATATTGCTCATATATTTATCGTTTATAGCACGCCTACATAATTTTTCCAGTCTCGACTCTATGCTTTGTGTGTGAGAACACTAAAGGCGTCATTATAGACTTCGAAGTATACCGACAAATTTCAGTATTACGCGAGTAATTTCTCAATATTACTCGCAGCGAGACAATATATCTGTCTTAATAAATACTGTTAATGAATGCTATATGTATATGAAGTACAATAAAATTTGATCAAAGAGGAAATTCGCAGGAATGTGTTCCCGAGATTCATATTTCCCACCATGAATTCGCATTATAATATATAATAAACATACCATAAAAATATTATATACACACGCTAAAAAGTATAAAGTTTTAAAAAAACGCATAATTATTATGCTACTATATCACAGTTGCCTGCGCAACTCGTTCATTCTAATGAAACCCACTGCAAAGACACTTTGTAGAGCACCTTTGCTAAATAAATAAGAATCGCATATATTAAATGTACCACTTATCTAGACTATCTTCGATTAAAAAGAAGAACTTGTACTCATAATCATATACTATGTGCACTGACGTGTCGAATTGATCCCAGGAGACACTTAAACGATTGTAATTTTTCAACCAACATTTTCCTACCAGTCTTATAATTATGTCAAATTTAAACTTTGTTTAAAAATTAGAATAATTGAAATCACATTTTTTCGCGACAAGAAATGTTTCTAGTACGTGACAGATAATTGATTATTATTTTTACATTGATTAACAGCCACTATTATCATGTATCGATTCGATAATTTACCCTTCATAAGAGATATTAGTAATTAGCACATATACCGCGATAGATTAACAATAACAACTATTATAGCGAGAATCTTGCGTAATAAGTATAAGTATGATCGAATCGTTGTTTTTCGCTCACGGCGACAGTAGATGACAATCAATTTTAACGCGAATGAATATTTTGCAAAGACCAGAATTCTACAAATGCCTAATCATATTTATCACGAATGCCATATTCTTTTATCGACTACATTTTAGCCGCCCTATTTTTGTCACCGATCCGCAGATTGTCTGCGTTCAATCATGTAGCAAGTACATCAAAGTCAACTTGATTTCTATTAATCCATTCGACTAATCTGTCATCCTATTTTGACAAATGTTGACATTTTTTGCCAGTATTTTCCTAATAACATTGTATATACTAGATTTTGTATCATATCTGTAACTTTTTTGCCGACAAAATTTAATACTTAATCTAAATCAGAATCTATTTTCGATTAATTTTGATTGTCTGGTGGATTTCGAGAAAACCTTAGGAAAAATAAAAATCGGAATGTAAGGGGAACAGAAGTGTAAACGAATAGACGATTATGCTTCTTTTACGTTTTGTTACTCGATTTTTCGTCTCTTAGAAGTTTCGTTTCTAGATACTTCTAGACTCTTCGCTTACTTATTTGTTCGCTTATTTGACATACATTCCAATCTTTATTTTCACCAGGGCGCTTGTAATTGAAGTAATAACAGATTGTATAACATGCCGATCTCACAAAGTTCAATCTTAGTTTTCTGTAGTGCTCTGTCATAATCCAAGCAAGTTATTTACGTTTAAATGTTTAGCTAAAATGTTTTATAGTATATATAAAATGTTAAATATAAAATTTATTAAATTGTAAAAATGTCTCGTATAAAAACGATATTTTATATTAAAAATGTTTTATAATAAAAAATGTTAAAGAAATATTAAACGTCTTATAAAACGTTTTTACAATGTTTATTAAATAGTTAAATAGTTTAAAAAATGGATTAAATTTTGAACGTTTATTTTTTAATTTATACGTTTATACGATTTTTAACGTTTATTAAACATATTTCAAACGTAACTGCTTGAGAATATATTAGAGCTGAAAATTCTTATTCCGATTAAATCAAAAAACATTGGTATCACATCGTCGCCTTTCCCGTTTCCTAAATACTTTTTCCCGAGAAAATCTGTCTTCAAGATTAGGACCAAGTATGTATTTATGATTATCTGTATGCACGCACACACGTTCTGATTCTCTAAAATTTCGGAATGTTAACGTCGATTCTTTCACTTTACTCAATTGATTTTCATAGTATTCATTATCGAACGATCATTAACGTGCGCAATTCAAAGAGCTCCGACAGATGCTTAAGCATCAATGCACTTAACCCATAAACTGATAGCTAGCTGACACTGGTTGCGGTGCTCTCGGTTGCGTATGCGATATGCGTTGGATGTGACACGCACGGCACATAAGTCTGCCGTCAAGTGGGTAGCACCGCTTATCCGGCTCGTCGGTCAGCTGCATACCGCAATCCTCGCAAACGTAGCAGTCCACATGAAAGTCTTTGTCCATCGAGACCACTCTGACCGTTTCCTCGGTTCCCTAAAATAGAGAATACACGGCTCGTAAAAGGGAGTTTCATCGGAAAACGCGCGCCTCGATGACGTAAGCGAGATAATTTTCAAGCGCGCATACCTCAACCGGCGTGATTCCCTTTCCACAAGACGCGCACTTAGGCGCGAACATTCTGTGGTAATCGTTTACACAATAGATCTTATTGTCAACGTCGACCGTGAAGGGTACGCCATCGAGACACTCGTTGCAGACGCAGCACCTGAAGCAGCCCGGGTGATACGATTTGCCCATGGCCTGCAGTATCTGTGTGGACAAGCAAAGAAGCAAGCTGACGTTACACTGAATTACAATGGAGATCTAACGGATGATAATGATCGACTCTCGTCGTTTACCATTTCCATGATGAGGTGGCCGCAAATCGCGCATTTCTCGGCCGTCTGTTGAAAACCGGAATACTGCGAACACACACAATGACGTCCATGAGAGTTACGCGAATTAACTGTCATTTCAATAACTGTCTCACTTCCATCATCAGCATTTAAAATAGCTCACATACCAAGTAATCCTCCTCGCAATAGACCCTCCCATGAACGTTGTAGAAGGCTTTGCCGCGGAGAGCCCTTCCGCAGGAACAGCATATGAAGCAATTGGTATGATAGAGATTGCCCATTGCCTGACATGCCTGTCCGGCGCCGGTCACTTTCTCACCACATGTATGGCAAATGCCTATCAAGAGATATTGAATGTGAAATTTATGTAATTATTATTACGCGCTACTTATTGCAAAATAATAAAAAAAAAAAAAATTCTTTTGTCGCGACTATACACGTATTTCAAAATTGTTCGTGAAATAACGTGTTGCAGTGTTTCATTTACATATTTACAAACAAATTAAAAGTGTGACGATCCTGGTGTAAAGAGTCGTGCATCTGCTTCTTGTGCCAAAGATCTATATTCAAATCTACCCAGAACACATCAGATTTTATTTGATCGTCACTTCTCGGAAGATAATGTAAAACCACCGAGAATATCTTTACCACGAAAACCTCTTCTAAATAAATTTATAAAAAACATAATCTATTGTACATATATAATTTGGTATTTTGACAGGCGGAAATAAATTTTTGCCAGTCACATACTAAATTATATATTTAAAATTTCTTTTTTTTTTCAAAATTAAAAATTGCCTATATTCAATATATTTAATAATTGATGTTATATTAAAATAACAAGAAATATAAATCATTCAGTGAAGAATTGGATTACTTCGTGAAGTGCGAAGTTCAAAAATCACTCGTCCCAGAACACATTCGCACGGAGTTCAAGAACACGAGAAGCGAGCTTTACACCCATCGGGGAGTTAAAAATATACTCATCGACGAACAAGACAATGTGGCACATTCATCAGGGTTCGCACGTTCATCGCGTTCAAAAATCACTCGGTCTGTCGCGGATAAACACGGATGAAAAACTCACAGCTCTCGATAGGCAATAGCGATCCTGCCATTCCTTAACGCAAAAGTTTTCGTGAAACTTGCATGCATCCACGCTGGCCGTTTCAATATTGCAACTTGGTTTCGCTAGACCAGGCCGAACTAGAACCGATCGACGAGTCGGACTGGTCTATCTATAACGAGATTCGTTAACGAGTACGGCGATACGGCCACGCGTATAGGACGTTACACGAAGACTACTGGCCGTCTAAGTATGAAAGCGACTAGAGGGACATTTACGTTCGCCTAAACGGCTACCACTTCTCGACTGACATTGCTTCGCTCGACCGAGGTTCCTGTCTGCTCGTGCTCCATTCCTTATTGCGCGTGTTAGGCTGCGTTCACATTTATTTTCTATAATTATCGTTACATTGTAGCATATCTACCTTCACCCTTCTTTGCATTGTTTGTTTGATATATTTTGGAGAAAGCAAATTTTCTATCATTCAATATAATAAATATTTGTATAGTATAAATTATTTTATTCTATCGTGGTAGAGATTCCGTCCTATTTATAATAAAAAAGTCAAAGGACTATCCCATTTTTTATATCAATAATATCTATTTATAACAGTAGTATCCTATTTAATTAAAACAGGAAATGTTAAATTTTTACAAAAATGTGATATAGTGAAAAATGTGCAATAACGGTGGAAAAACGTGGTTTAAGAACAAAGAAAAAAATATGAAATGTATTCAACAGAACAGACTATATTTCTCATGAAGTAATTAGCATAAATAGATATATGGAAAATAAAGAGAGAGATAAATAGATAGATAGTATCGTCATTTATTGTGCGCTCCAGGATAAATCCTCTTAAGCGTAGATTTAAGTTAAGAGAGAGAGAGAGAGAGATATTAAGTAAAAAATTTAATTTTCTCATTCTGTGTAAGCTTAAAAATTACATAACCGCTGAAGATGTGATGTTATCGTATACTTGAGACGAGGAAACCACAGATATCAATCTCTTATTGTTGCATCAATTCAAATACGTCGTCCCTATTGATATTAGTATGAGCATTATTTGAACACTTTTAAAGAATCGTGAGTTTCAAGTGCGCTCTCTGTTTGTGTATGCACCTATGCGTCGCACTCGCCCTCGGCCCTTTACGCAAGAGAAAGACGCGTGAAAGAGAGAGAGATACGTGGGTGGAAGCTAATGCGGCACGCGAGAGAGTGAATGTCAACGAAGTGTCGCGCTAAAAAGTATCCGCGACGCACTCCGAAACTCGACTCCGTTTTCCGAAACCGGTCTACTGCGAACTCACGCCGTGGGAATTGGCACAGCCTTGGTATCGTGCCTTTTAGCGTTTCAGAGAAATATCTAAAATTATGGATTTACTCGGGGCGATTGTACCGTGCGAACCTGCGATCGTCGTTTCCTTAAATCTTCCTCTCTCGTCTTTCACCACAAGTACGGAAGAGAAGCAAAACGAAAATATGGACAACGCCAGAAAGTACTGCAAGAAATAGTACTGACTAAATAATGTGTGTCTAGGATAGGATGTGTGTCTCGTTATCGCGTAAAAAATATAAGACACGAAGCGTCACGTAACGATAATCTCGGTTTTCCGGGACGAGCATTCGCATAAACATTGCGTAAGCAAATTTTTTCTTACCGAAATACTCGCCCTCTTCCTCTTGCTTTTCCATTTCTTCTTCAAGTTGTCTCGTTAATTCCTCTATTTTTCTTTCCGCTTCCGTTGGTCCCTGAGAGAAGTAATTTGCATAGAAAGTATTAATCATTAATAATTAAATATCGAACATAATACGCGTATTTAATAAATACGCCAAAATTATTATTTAACTAATTTCATTTAAAATTAATTAGTCACAAAATTAGTGGAAAGTAGCGGTTATTATTCATTGCTTGACTATATATAGATTACTTATAAAGCAATATTAAAATTTTTACACATAGATTATTATTCTTCACGCTTAAATTTTCTTTATGCTTGACACTCCATATAAATATTGCTAAATGCTATTGCTTTCGATTTCAATGTGTGATAAATGAACAAAGAAGTATGGGAAAAAATGAAAAATGAAGGCAGAAAATGTTAAAATAACATACAGAAATACGGACACCTTATGAATAAAATATCCGGCGAGTGCCCATCGCTTGTCAGCGATGAGCAATTTACCGGTTATGACTCATTGAATGCTTGAAGAAAGAATTTTTCGGGGATGGAATCATAAGCAATTTTTCAAATTTTATGCGTTCCATATTGTGAAATGTATACTTAAGCAACAAAGAAGTGTAAAATGCAAAGCAGAAAAACGTAGTTTTCACAAGTTGTTTTTATTTTTAATATGAATTAATCTGAAGTTTTTTTTATTGCTAAAATGATATATACTTTTTGTACTTGAAGTGAAATAGATATAGTAAGTTTAATATTTGGAGAAAGCCAGAAAGAAAGTTCTAATGCAATCTAGTGCAGCAATAAAATAATCTCTTATCGCCATAGGTCAGATGTTATGTAAAATGAATAAAATTGTCGGCATTAATGAGATCATCGTTAATACAGGATAGAAGAGGCATGCTTAGAAGTTATTTATGATTCTTGAGAAATTGCGTTGAAACAAACTTCAGTGTTGATTTATTTAAATAAATTGCTTTGTGCACTAAGAATGTAATTTAAACAGAATAACATTATGCTTTGTTGCTTATTCTTGCAGAATATTTTATGCAGTACAATAATTTATTCATAGTTAGTTTTATACATTAAAATAATTTATGGTTATTTCTATTGCATTTTTAGTAAAACATGCAATAATGACAACAAATAATGCGATAAAAGGAGACAGGAAAAGATACACACATGCACAGGATTTTTGAAACGAGATTTGTTACAGATATACGATTTGTAAAAGCACACGAACAAATATCTTGCAAGTAGCGATAATTTTACCGAAGGTCTAGAAATGACATTGTAGGGTAACAATCCCTTCCCAGGCACGGGCTTGATCGGCGGGCTAACAGATTTTCTTTCCTCTGCTTCCGAATTAGAAGGCCTTTGCAACACAGGTACACCAGCATTTAAGAGCACAGGCCCTGCAACTCCGCTGGTAACACCCGGAGGGAGGCTCGTAATCCTGGGACCGGCGTTAGTGTCAATTTCATTGGACGTCGTTGAAGCACTATTGACAGGAGCTTGTACCTGTCCACGTATAGGACTTCCAATAGAAGTGGTGGACGAAAGAGACTGTCCATGTCTGGGTGAATTAATTATATTTTGCGAAGCAATGTCTAATGGCATCTGACCATGCGTTGGGCTTGTTTTCGGAGATTCTCTTACTGCATTATTGTTGGCAATATTAACAGTCCTCGCAGGATCACTCCGACTTGGAGAGTATAGAGACGAATTCCTTGCAGGTGGGAGATCTGACACATCTGACATGTAGCTTCTGTCACTTTGTTGCAATGTGCCTAATCTCAAGTGTTCTGTGGAGCGATTTGAAGAATAAACAGGAGAATTTCTTGCAGGAAAATTTTCTTGATGATGATAATTTCTGTCATTCTGTGGCATTGCTCGATTTGGAGAATAACATGGAGGATTACGACATGCTGTCTGTTCTCCTGGACGAATTCCATATACTGGAGAATTTCTGGTTTGCGCGTCCCCTGTGAAATTTGTGTTTGTAGTCCTTGAAGAAGCCTCAATATACTGCTTATAATTCTGCGGATTATCCTGTCGAAACTGAGAAGGTTGGTTAGTATCAACCTGATTCGTAGCACGAAATCCTTGTTGTCCACTCATAGTATTTTCCAACGAACCGCGATAATGATGAGATTCTGGCGGCAGGCGTATCGGAGGAGATTCGCTATGATACGGCAAACCAGATCTTGGAGACTGTTGCTGCTGCTGTTCGGCGTTGTAAGTGAAGTTTCTGTTTGGTGGTTGCAATTCGGAGGGAGGTACGTAAGCGCTTCTTCCAGACTGATGATCTGAGGAGGCAGAGGATGAGCCCTGTAAGTACTTGGCAGTAGAAGAATCAATTGATCGCTGTAAACTTGAGCTATCGTAACTTTGACCGCGTATACTTCCGCTTCTTTGCTGGGTGTACGATAAACTTTGAGTCATACCACGTTGATTCGGAGACTGACCCACCTTTCCAGTCATAATAACGTAGTCACCGCCATTAATATTTGCTGGATGATAATAATTCGGCGGTACCTGTGGTCCCGGCTTGTTCTGCATGCTCTCAGAGAAGTGCACCTCCTGTATGTTTTCGTATACCGGTGGCGCTTCGTACGGCGGTAATTCTTTTGCTGGTGACGCACTTTGATAACGATTGCCAGTTGGCACTTGCGGTTGAGCTTTCCTGTAATTACCTTCATAGGAATCACCAACTAGAGAACCTCTAGGACTACTTTTGGGACTCTTTCTAGATTCTATTGGATGGTAATAAGGGGGATGTGATTGACTCTGCTGCGGATAATAATCTATATTCTCATAAACAGGTGCCTGTTGATGGCTCGTACGAGTCTGATTCTGTTGTTGCTGCTGCTGTTGATGCTGCTGCTGCGCACTGATTTGTTCTACTGGCTTCGGTGTTGCAAATCGTGAAGCAGCTATTATGTTTTCACGCTCATACAATTTGTAGTCCGCTGTGGCTGCCTGTCTGGAAATATCCGAAGAATTTCCTTCAATAAAGCTCTCGATAGCGCCGACTGGTCTACCAGACGCTCTGGCGTCGTTTCTGTTAATCGCATTTCTCGACACAGGTACCTGGGCCTCGGGCCTGGAACCCGAGCCCCTGGTCGTACCACCAGCATCCGCAGTGTCATCTCCAAGATGCAAATAACCTAATTTTTGTACGTAAGAAGTATCTGCCGAATTGCACATTGGCAGTGATTCTCGTTGGCGCGATGGTAAGTCAGAATGTCGTTGAAGTCTTTCGCGTGCACTTTAATTGAATTTTTTAAATCAAGGAGCTGTCGACGAATTCGATTCGAGGCGTATCACGTATCACGTATACATGCTGTGTCACAGTAACCAGGTAGTACTCCGTTTGTCAAAACGATCTTCCCCTACTTGCTCCTTCCTCGTTCTTCTCCTTCTTCTCTCTTTTCCTCTTGCAATTCTTCTTACGTGTACGCTCTCGTAATCTTCTCACGGGATAGCACGAAATCCGACGCGAGATATATGTTGCGCGAGGCGCAACTACGAAACCCTCTTTTCTCCCTCGATTTCGGGCTACGCCCCTCGATCACGGCGCTCCGGAATTGTGTTGTTGCTCCTCGAGTGCGAACACGCCGACCGGCGCACACCTCCGGGCTTCTCTCCGTTTCGGCACCGAAAAATCACCACCTGCGAAAATTCATGCGACAGCGCATACGCACGCAACAACGCAGGAATAAGTCAGCATCGTCTCCTGTCAAGACAGAAACCTGCGACAGGCTGTCGTGGGCATGGCTGTTCTCGTTGCTCCTTACCATGCTGTGGCGCTGAAAGTAAATTCCATGTAATATGGACTAACCAGCAACGTGGGAATTATGCGAACCATACTGGTTCGCGCCATACGGTAAGCCGGTTCCAGATGGTTCCGTTCGGTTAGTCGCTGGTGCCATCAGTGATGCGGATGAAAACTAAAGATGTGCTCGGTTTTCAAGTGTTAACTGTTCGTAAGATAACAATTGAATTACGTTATGCATCTAGATTTAATAAAAAGAGAAATATTATTCTAAAATTCTAATTTTTTTGCAAATTAATTTTTTTTTAAATAGCTTTATAAAATTTTTAAATCAAACAAGGTTTTATACATTTTTTAAAAATGTCTTTAATAATATTTGATCAAATTGGTAAATTGTAAATTTTATTATAACTTTTTTTAGTAAGAAAATTAAATTGTTTTCACCCCAAAATCTTCAATCGTAAATAAGAATAGAAAAGGATCTTTTCGACGCAGCGATATTAGATAAGTGAAATGCAAATGATGATGGGAGATCCTGAAAACAGGTTCTGCTTAAGATCAGAATATGTTGGCAAAGATATGATGCCGATCTCGTGCGTCTTCATACAGTTGTGACTGCTGTGCACAGAATAATAATGCGATATAATTCCATTGTGTTTTATTTATTTTACAGTCGCTTTGACATATGTTCTTCTTGGTGAGAACAAAAAACGATGATATTTCAAAATCATCCTTCAAATAAATTACAATAGTATTATTAACTAATCAATTAATTAATTCGACATACAAATTCATAGTTTCTATTTACCAATTTTGCAAATGATTTATATCTAATGTATTTTAATCCGAAAGAGACACTTATCTTTTGTCGCCCTTTTTGCTGACTCTGCTTTCATCCTAATTAAATTTAATTATGCGCTTTCGCGCATGACCTATAAAGATAGTAATTTTCAACGCAATTGCAATAGGACCCGAGATTCAGGATAATCAGGGGTTTGTGTGCAGTCGCGCGGCTCATCTCATGATCGATGAATTCTGAGAAGTGTGCCAGCGATGGAACTAATTGCGCTATATTCTTATTCTTTATCTTTTTATTCTCTTCACATTAAACTGTAACATTTTCAGATGAATGGGTTAATTATCGCGTACAGATCATTCATATCGAAGTGCCGTCTACATAGATTACAGTTTCCGAGATCTAATTGCGTGGGATCAATAATATTCTCGCTTAAGTTGATAAGTATAAAGTAATTCTACGTACTCCATTTACGTAATTTATGTTTAAATTAATATATAATTTGTAATTTTATTTATTTTAGCCGTTTATTAATTGGAACATACGAAATCGCAAATTTATAATTAAAGTTCACGAGTTACATCTCTACAATTGATTGACAAATTATTATCTAAACAGATTTCAAGCCATGACTGATTGTGATATCAAATTAATATCTAAGAAATTAACACTCTCATGATTACTAATACACTTAAAAAATTCGAATACACCTAATCTGACGACGTCGCGCGTGGTACTTGCCGTAATCGCGCGTCTCCCTGTCGTCCTACGCAAGAAAGTAACCAAGTTTTCACCCGTCGCATATCGCAGCTGTTTGCCGCACGGCGCGATAACGTGGGTGTCGTGACCTCGCTCAACGAAAACCTTATATTTCCGAAAGGTGAGTAAAAAACGCAGACTTCAAGCCCTCTCGCACCACCCACGAGACAGTCGGCACCCACGTTTCGCCGGGCACCTGTGCGACTATATAGCCGGGCACGTTGGCTAATACCGGTTGATCGATCGATCGGTCCAGCTCGTGACGCAATCGCTTATATTCAAGATTCGGTTTCCGATTAATTCGCTAATATCGTAGAGGCATCTATCGCTGTCCATATGCTTCCTCGTATCTTATTAACACTAAGTTTCTACGAAATGCGCAAAGCATACAAAGATAAAGACATTTTCATTTCTATTTTTTGATAATTTCTCTATGACTTGCTATTTTTCGATAACGAAGTCCTTTTAGTATTATAATATATTATTTAGTATTATTTAGTATTATATAATATATTCAATTATTTGTGTACGTGTGAGATTTTAAAAATGATGGAAATAACAAGCGCCGGAAAATTATGTCCGCTAGGTACACTAATTTCTTATCGTCGTAGACACCGCCGCGCCGCAGGCAGTATCGCGTGAGCATGAGTATGCAAAGTGCGTACTGTAAGACGCATCGCGTCTCGAACGGAAGTGCAGTGACCAACACGCACGGCACGGCAGCGCATTCCCGTCGCACGAATCTTTATGTGACATAAAGTCTGATACACGTGTCACGTCGATACGACAATAAACAAGCCAATGTTTATACGAGCACACGTTGACGCGCGTTGACGTACATACATTATAGAACCGCGGTTAGACGTAATGATTTTTTAGGCAGGAAGCGCATCTTTACTCATATTCCGAACGCACGGAATAGTCGATGTGGATGACCGATTTGTGAAACAAATTACAATACAGAAAACAGTCGAAAATACGCACGCGCATGTATATTGTAAACATAAAAATGTTTACTTGTATATATTGCGTAAGAAATTTAGTATAATGTAAATTCGTTCTATGTATATGCATACTTTAAAGTACTGAATATAATCAACCACTTGCATGCACGTCTCAGACAGGCGATGCTTATGCAGCGCTGTTAATTTGCTTTCCGATGCTGACTAGACAAAGAAAGGTTTCATTGCGGAAAGGTATAAAGCTAATATCGTAGAGAGATCATTTAATTAGCTGGCAACGTAATTAAGCAGAGAATATTATTGTATATATTTTGAGAGTAAGATGATTAATATCTTACATCTTTTAATATCTTGATAATTTCACAAGATGTGGAAAATATGCTAAATTTTGAGAAATATTAAGAGTATGAAGCTTTTTTTGAATACTTTTTTAAAATCAGATTAACGAAAATGCCGTTTATTTCTCAAAAGATTAATTAAAAATTTAAGGATTTTTATAAATCCTTAAATATTTTATAATCCTTAAATAAATCCTAATTTTATGTTCGATAAAAATGTATAAATATAATGATGGTTAAAATATAAGATTTTCCCTTTTTTTTCACTACACACACATCAACTATGATTTCCATAATATCCTCGCCGTTTGTCATCGAGTCCTTACGATTATCGCAATAAAGGTCGCATGCATGCAAATTATGTAAAGCAACATCGTAGCCAAGTCGTTCAAACAAGGAAACAGAGTGTAACGAAAAATGAAACGTATGCAAGACGCACGATAGTAAAACATGGATTATGAAACGAATGCTCGTCGGCTATATAAAGTACACGAATTTCGCCGGCACGGCGCACGCATCTGGCAATCTATATTTCTTCATTCGTAACAACGCTGCATTCCGTCGTCGTCGCTTTTTTGTGCCGTCGAATCGAATTCTTGCGTTGCCTTCCAAGTTGCCTCGAGCAGCGGAAACCTTCTGCGTTCCGATAGTGAGTATATACGCGAGTGCACGCGCTTCCGTTCCACGCTCACGAGCTTCCACATTGGTGTCAGTTGACACGCATGCGTGTGTTGATACTTATTTCGCTTCTTGATTATTAACCTGACAAAAAATTGATCCAAAACCAAATTTTTGTCCATGGTGAACCACGAATTCTGGAGCGGAAGCGCATAAGAGGTTACGTCCACCATTCGCGATCTTTTATGCGCTTCCGTTCCAGAATTTATTTCTCTTCCTCTTTCCCTTTTTCTCTCTCAATGTAAAAAATCAAGTCCTTGTCAAATACCATCATTATTTCGACACTTGGATAATTGGGTTACAATATTGAATGTTTTTTCTGATTGACAATGACAAAAAACCCATTATCCTTGCGAAGATATATGAGAGGAAGGAAATGACAAAATTGAGTCTAATGGACGTAATGATTGGTAAAGTGGCGAAATCCGTATTTCCCTCTGGCTAAGAAATACTTGTCATGATTTACAGTCGTATCCAGACTAATCTTTCTTGCGCGACAAATTGAAAGAAGGAAAAAGATTAGAGTGGAAGATGTTGCAGACGGAGAAATAAGATGTTAAAGTAATATTAGTTTGAATTCATTAAATTAAAATTAAAAAATTTAATTTGTCATTTATACGCGTTATTAAATAGGAATTATGTGTATGTAATCTTCTTCTATAGTAAGAAATATTTTTTCACTTGTTACGATTAACATAAAGATATGCTCTTAAACTTTTTATGAATCTAATCAATTAGCTTGAAATAGCGCATAAAAAGTGTAAACATACATGTATAAACGTGAGCGAAGACATTTACGTAATGATGCTTTATATATATATATATATATATATATATATATATATATATCCATCTCTTAATTAAAATAGCTTTTGCGCATCTATTTCTTAAAAAAATATATTGCTTAGAAAATTAATTGCTCGGCTTGATAGAAATATATGTTGTAGCAATATAGAAGTCCGAGTTCACGTATCTCAACTGTACATCTTTATTGATGAACAGTTCCGCTGCAAGTGCCCGAAGAAATAATCCCGAGACGCATCCAGTATTCGCGACCGCTGTTCCCATCCATCCTCAAGAGGACAATAGGTCTCTTCTGACAAAGAGAAGAGGCTGCTTTCCTTTCTCAGAGTTCTGTACGAGCTAGAACCGCGACCGACTCGCCGCGCTGGCTTTCGATCGTCGTTGTCTTGAAACCAAGAGCGACTCGCGGTGAGATAAATGAAGAATGAGAAAAGTATATACAATGAATTATAGATTTGTAAAATTCAAACAACGCTTTTAGAATAACTTGAGAAATTATTGCCACGCAGACATTTCGAATAAATTTAACGAGAATTTATTCACTTTGACGATTAATATTGTAGACAAGAATCTTTAACTCGATATCTAGGATAAAATGCTTCAAAGTCAATCGTTATTTAAAAACTAACGGATTTGGGAGGGCGCACAGGAAACAATAGAATGAGCAATTGTTTGGGAACGCGGAAAATAAGGAGAGCATATAACTTCGCACTTCCAGAAAGACGATGCATATACGTGTTATGAAGACTTAATTTGGCTCTCTCACGCGACTCAGGAAGGCCGTTATACGCGAAGGACGCTTCCCACGTTATATCGTGACAGATGTGCGGTACCGTCTGCCTATTTCGTACGGGCGTGTGCATCGTGAATGGTCAAAATAGCGCTATACATGCGGGCAAATCTTGATTTTATCAACGAATTCTTTCGTTTATGTGCTAAATTTGCCAAAGATTTCCACGAGGTCGTTAACATCATTGAAATAGGTATAGTTACGCAAGGAATTTTTTAATATAGTATACCGTTCTTCGAATATGGTAATCACTAAAGTGCGTATAATGCGAGATTATTATTAGTTGGTAATTTTGATTTTTTTAAATGTTTTTTTTACTATCGCATTATAGAAGTTACTAAAAGTCAGACTAGTCAAGTGATTGCAAGTTTTACTTAACCATCGTCAATGGAGTTATAATGAAGAGAATTTTGAAAACGGGATTACGCGATTTGTATACGTTATAAGATTGGAAGAATGTCGTGGATCAAGAATCGATGAGACCAGTCTCGGTTCGCCGAGGTCACACGAGACGGTCACGCGCCACCAGCTTCACGGTATGAGTGTCGAAACACTCTGGAAAGTCTAGTATCTGTCGTCGACAGATTTGGGTTTGCAATGTTTACATTCGTGTGAAACATGAAGAAGAAATAAAACCTCTATAAATACAAGTGTCACAGAATATTAAAGTGGAATCTATGTTTTATTATCGGAAATGTAAAAATGATAGATAATTATTCTCATTAACAAACCAAAAAGTTCAAAAAATCGTTTCTGTTTAGAACTTTTTAGCAAGATGTAGAGAGTAAAAACTTAATAATAATACGCATTTCCCCTATTTATATGTGTATACGCGCATCAGAAAGACAAAAAGACTCAAACACTATCTCGCAGAGTTCTGCTTTCTCTTATCATTTATATATCACTGTCAGTCAGGTAGTAGGAGCGTTCAATTTCCTCCGGTCGTTTCGCCGGGATATAAATCATAGATCGCGTATAAACGAAAGCGCGTGGAAAGACCCTTGCGCGCCTTGCCCACCGGAAATATTAAACTCCATACGAAACGCAGGTGCAATTTCGGAATGCCGGGCGAATGCCTTCGCCGGAACTGCGTAACTGTGCCGCGGTGAAAACTCGATCGTAACTTCGCGATATCTTGAAATTAAATGATAGCAATTAATATGATCTCTCGAAGAATGTGGGAAAGGTGTTTTTAGAACCGCTTCAACGCTTTATCGGGGAATATCGATGCCCGGCATATGCTCCATATATCAACCGCTTATTACGCTTTTACGTTTATAGTTATGTCATAACTGCGCATTATATCTTTGTGTGAAACCGACGATATGCTTGCTATATTTCGTTCCCGGATGACGTAGCTCTATAAATCTAAAATATGTGAACAATATTAAATTTTCATAATCAAGAATACGTTCTCAATATTTCTAGGCATAAATTGTTGATCAGATTTTTCCGCGAAAATAGTATTGTTTTGTAAATATGTCAAAGAAGAACGAAAGTATTTAATTAGAAAGTATCATGAAGCATAATTCTGAGAAGTATTAAGAAATAGCCAGCTAGTGATGTTAATTTAGCATTTCTATGACGCCCAATTCTTGATAAATATTGTAAAAATATTTTCGAATAATATTATTAAAGAAGCAGGATATAAAGATAAAAAATTATAAAACTGCAGCTTTGATTATAAGTTTAATTATACAATTAATAAACTGAACAATGAAACTAAATAATTTACATTAAATATAAAAATATTTATGTAATATATTTATGTGTTATAATAAAAAATATTATATATCTATACATTTTAAAAGTAGATGTTTAAATAATATAACTGTTTATGAAAAGATTTTATTTATCGAATTTTTTTTTCTTTTTTTTCTTTTTTTTCTTTCCCATCCCAGAAAGGAAAGACCTCGATTCATTCACTTGGTAATATCGAACGGAACTTGTTTTACAGAATCGAACGAATCATCTAAGTGACTTTACACGCGATCGGTTTGATTGAGGCTAACCTGAGAAATGTTCGATTCATCCTGAGAAAACAGGAATTTCCTGTACTTTTAACTTGTTACACGGAAGAGTTTAGTAACAAGAATTGTAAATTACTGTTTATTAGTTTCCCGGAAAATCAGTTGATAACATTTTTAACTGGACACAAAATTCCTTCGTAACATATATTATGCTTCAAATTTAGTAATTTTCTATTGATGTATATTATCTAATTACTTATTTCGCGAGATTTTCTACTTTTCTAATATATTCTCTTTACTAAAATTATTAATTAATACGGAACAATAGCAGAAAAAACATTAGCTAAAAATATAATGAATTTATTTCCATATTATCAGCTTACGTTGTTTTATATCTTTACTAATAGCCTGCACTGTTGCAACTTTATGTTGCACTCAGAGAGTCTTATGAATCTCACTCTTAGTCTTTAAATTACTATATTTTATAATCAACATTATAGTGATGTAATCTCTTTTATTGCTCGTATTGCTGTAGACATACGTATACGAAAGCAATCGTCGCAGGAAATTTACGTAACGCTGTGAGAAATTTCAGTGTTCCAAAGCTTTAGAAACTGTAAAATAGTATACATAACTCGAGATGGCAACATTACTCTGCATGACTCACGAATTATAAATTATATCAACGTGGAATATATCGATGACGCACGTGATAAATCCCAAAAATTATTACGACATTCTATTTATATAATGCATTACCTGTTTAGCCATTATTATTATAAATACATGTTTATTTAATATACTGAGAATATATGAATATATTTTTATTAATTAATTAACGTAATAGAGATGTGCATTGTTTTAAGCATGATAATGTTTGTAATCTTATGTCATCGAATAAACCTACACACTTTATTACCTGATTTACATATTTGCTCCTAGACTTTAATCATTCAATGATACAAACGGAACTTGAGGTAATAATTGAGACAAGAGAGATTAGCGATTTCTCTGTGATTTATCGCCTACCAGTGCGTGCCTATTGTCTATAGAGACACGATTAGAACGTTTGCAGCCAACAGTAAATTGTCCCTGAACGTGACAAAATGAACGGCTGTAACTTCTGACACGCTGACACGCAACTCCGAATGTGTCGTCATATAAACGCGCTCGTAAATTCAGCTTTGCAGCGGATATTCGTCGATATTTGCTTTGCATTAATTCTCATGAGCCGTGTATTTGCTTGGCGATAAATCGCAACTGTGAATAGTCTTTTTTGGCGTTTGAGGCATAAAAATTTCTAGTTTCTTACATATTATTTTTCCAAAATGAAAGAAATGATCACGAATGCGCGGAGTGTTACATGCAGTTTTAATTAGCATACCGGTCCTTCATTCCTGCGACTTTCTCTTCGCAATTATCGCGGTGAGGATTTTCCCATCGTTAATGTTGGATTAAATTGGGCTGAGATCATGGATTCCGGGTCAACGACGAAAAATGCATTGTTCCGACGCGCTTCTCCCGTCATTAAATACATCCTGTGTTAAGAGCGGATCATCAGCGGCGAACGATTGCGACAAATGGCTATCAGAATTGTTTATTGCTGCAATTATTATTGCATTTATTATTCGATATTATGCGCGTTTTAAGATAACGTCGGTCTACTTTGCTCGAAAAATGAAATAATTACAGAAAATTACAATATATAATTTTCTTATGTAAAACGGCGAAATGATTACATAATGAGATTCATGTAAGATTCGAAAGGGTGAGAATAGCAATTAATGTTTATTGAAAATTATCAATTTGATTGTAAAACTGGTTGGATCGCAAAACTCAAACTAAACGATACCGTTGGCAAGTCACTCGCGGATGTTAATGCAAATTTCCAAGGTGTGCTCGCGTAAGAAAAGTATCACGGTAGCGCGCGTTAATCTGTTTTCTCATACCGCATCTTGGTGCATCTTTTTACATCGTATCGTACCGTTATCTGCGAAAGCGCCACAACGTGTTACATTTATTTTCTTTTTGATCGTCTTGATGAGTAGCGCTATCAATTGCTAAAATCGTCTCTCCTCCGCGTTCATCGGCGGAAATCATGCTCCCGTTCGTCGGTTTACACGCGAGCCTCGCCTCGCGCGTTGCACAATATTTCGTATCCCGCTGCAGCCGTGTGTCGTTTGCTGCAGCCGGGCTTCTACAATCGTGCGTGGGTACGCGAATACAATCCAGTAACGCAAGTGCGTAGACGCAACTCAGCCGACGATGCAGTTCTCAGTACGGCATGTAACGTTGGTAGGAAGTTGCCGCAACTTCGGCGCGGTTCTGAGACTTACATTTTTATGCGCCGGCTGCAAGTGAAAATTATTCATAGTGAAAGTTAAAAAAAATATTTAACATAATTCTATGATTTATAAGTTAAATACATTGATTAAATATGCATTATGTCTGTTGTACAAACAGAGTTATTTTGTACTAGTTTTATTTAAATGTTCAAAGATGATGATGTAGTCGCACGTAATTGCACGTCACGAAACTAGATCGTCTGAGAAAATAGCGAAATTCCATTCGTTTCGTTACGGTTTGATAGGTGTGGTTCCGCCGGAAGTGGAAGCGAATTAAGCGGCGTCGTGCCGGAAATGCATGGCAAGACCACGTGAAACAGATCAGACCGTCATTGTTCGCTACGAAATCGCTGTCCCGGAAGCATCGAGTGGTTTCCGGAAACAAATGAATATATTTGACAAGGAGGATTTGATCTTAATGCAGATAGAAAGTAACTCCGCAGTTAACAATTAATTAAAAATAAGGCGCTTTCGCTAATTATATTTATTTTATGCCTCTCCTTTCTAAGAATTAAAACAGTCTAGAAATTACATACCTTTGAATAATAATAAATTTAAAAAAATACAATTATTCATATACTATGCACGCAAAGAAAATTAATAACTTTACAGGAATAGCAAATAGATACGATCGAATCGTGAATTGGATTGCAGATAAAAAAAATCTCTCTAGAGAAGGTGTAGCGATTGAGCAAAAGCGTGACTGTACCTCAGCAATCGAGACATCTAATGTGGTAAGTTGAAGTAAATGAGAGTATGTTAGTGAACGAGTTTTACGCTAAAATCCAACTGGATTCCGATCCCATTCACCGTAACGTGCGTAAAATAGGTATAGGATACAAGTATGATATGTAATTAGCTTTATGGTCGATTATGCTACAGAAGTACGATACCACACTTATATATGACTTTGCATGTTTTCCATGATACCGTACGGCGATTCCGCTATTACTTCTCCTGTCTCACGAAGCTCCAACTTTTTCCACGAACATGACTACCTGTCCGTCGCTCCGTCTTTCATCGCAGCCGTTCCATATAATCATATCGAAGTGCTTTATCACGTGAAAACACGAACTAATGGTTCGTGTTTGCGCGCGTCGTTCGCGCGAGGGTGGAAAGTGCAATGTTCGACCGCGCCTGTGAATAAGGGCGCGGCCTTCGAGGGTGCGGTGTTTGCTGCACGCACGTGTAGGCACCCTTATTCTTCATCCCCATGACAGCAAGTTGGGGCTATTTAATTTAACGTCATTTTCTTAATAAGCACCAACCAAAAGTTCCGTTAATGGGATTTCTAATTATCGCGCCATTGGTTTATAACAAAAGTTTATTAGATTTTTTATATATTTTTAAAAAAATTACTGATTCCAAAAGTAAAATTATTTATATTGAGTGTCTTAATAATAATAAAGAAAATATGCAGAATTTCTTTTGTTAATTTATTTATTGAGAAAATATGATCATTTAATTTTTAAATACTTTATTTAAAAGATGTTTATGTTATATATCGTTTATGTTATATATATGGGTAAAGCGTTTTTTTATTTAACGATTTATTTTATAATAAAATATGTGTATTGCAAAACTGATAAACAACATTATAATATATGACTTTTGATTAGAATAGACTTCTACAAAAAATGCAAAGACGATTTGCATTCTGCCGCGTCCATTGTCTGAAAGTGTTTCTCAATGGATTGTTTTGTTTAAAATACAAGTTCGCACTGTTAGTCATAACATCATACGATCGTCATAAATGTCATACGTACATACATGAGCGATAATTTTTTTTATCACTTACACATTTTTGCATTGCAACATAGCCTATTTTTAGTTATTATATAAGTTGCAATAAAATGAAATAGACTACAAAATTAACATAACAACAGTATTAAAATCAATCCGAAAAATTATTTAAAATTTTTGTTTTTGAGATAGAAAGTAATTTTTGAAATTCGATTAATATACATGTATTAATACATGTATATTAATACATTGTATAATGACATTTCTTTTGAGATATCTAATTTTTCCGATCTTTTAAGGGTGAGCTCTTGTGCTCGTTCGTCACTCCTCGTTGCCCTTTGTCAACTGTCTTAAGAAATCTGAAAGTTCACGAAGCGTGTAATGTAAGTCAATCATCCTCAAGATTATAAAAGCTGACCTACATGTGCGCAACCACTCCCAAATCACAGATTCGCTGTCAATGTATTGTCGGGAAATAATAGGAAATAATTAACCAATTGCATAACCAAGAGGAGGGACACGATATTGTTATAAATTCAATTTAGTTCTAATAATTCATGCATAAAATTAGATTCTTCTGTTATTATTAAAATTTAGACATCCCAGTTAACATTGATTGTTCACAATTTTGTATTAAAGTTATGTTTAATGTCTACATCCCAAAATCTATAAATAAAACTGTTTTAAATCTATAAAAAGGACGTACACTTTTTAATTTGCAAAACAAATCAACTTTTATAAAATATTTATAAATGATTTTGCGATTGTTTAAATCAGGTATCCAAAAGCATCTGGAAGTAACAGTGAAGTTTAATATGAATTATTTCAGAAAGAATATTTGAGATAATCATTATTTTTTGTGTTTTATATTTTCTCTGAAAAGGGATCGCTATGTGGAGCTGTCGGAACTCAATGATTAATACGGAACATTATAGGATGACGTGCAACTTTGATCAGAAGCGATGGTTTCCCACCTTAAATTGTGCAAGATGCCTATAACACGAATATAACAATTAGCTAATAATGTACACCTGGTTCCTCACAAATTTACTTCATCCTTTCTCCTGTAAAAAAGATTAATGAACAGGAAGGTTTATAAGTTGATGTTTTGTTATTTCATTTACAAAAATGGTTTCCATTTTTAGATAAACAAAGTATAAAACACATTCACAGCGTGTCATTTTTAATATTATCTCGAAAATATGACATTATTGTATATCCAACGGACTGATTTCGGTTTGATAAGGATGGTGGGTACGTTGGGTAAACTTTTTGTACAAAAAGGGCCCTGTGTTCCACTAAGGGCACAAGATAAATATATTATGTGTGGAGTTTCATATATGCGGCTATCGTACAAATTTGAGTCTCGGATCCCTTTATGCTTCTGATGTTTGCCAGCTTTCGTTATCACATACGTGACGGAACTTTACAAGATTAGTTTTCGTATTTATTTTTCTTCTTGCTCCCGACGGCAAGAAGACGACTTTGAACTCGTGTTCGTCTGCCTAACTCTTTCTTCGCTTAATTTTAGCAGAATGATTTATATAGTCTATAATATCAATATATAATATAATTTTTATCTTTATTGGATCTACTATACAAAATATATTTTTATTATAATTAATTAATATAATTTTTATCGTAAATATGTTTTACTATACAAATATATTTTTATTATTTTGTAAATAAAAAAATATACTTTCATTAATTAATTTTAAAAATTATATAACTGTCATTCAAACATATTAATATCTTTTTTTAATTTTCTATTTTATATGGTACTAATTATAAATAATACAATATTACAATGATACAAATTATATTAATTATTAAAAATATCTCGGAAAAAAAGTACAGAAGAAGGGAATAATATCCAGATGTAGTATTTGTAAAAGAAAGCTATTGTATTCTTTCCTTTAAAAATGGAGGATACATTCTGACCGCGATCGATGTACTTTAATAGCAATTCCATGATGCGGCAAGGTCCAGCTTCCGCTCTGCGTGACGAAGCTCATTTCCGGGACAATTCCGTGTCCCATCAGAGGGGAACCCCTAACGAGTATTTTTTCTCCCTTCATCAACTTCAATCTATTTCCTATAGATTGTTTGTGTAAAATTTTGTTAAAAAAAAATCAAAATATCCGCGCATAATAAAGGAAATATTTATTTTAATATTCAACATTTTATATTACTAGCAGTTTATTACTTTTAATCCAAATTAAAATTATTTGCCGTTCAAATTTATATTATTTATTATCAAAATATTACGTTTTTTGCAAAACTATTATTTTTGCAAATTCCAAACATGATACAGTTTGTCGGTATAACAAGTATAATACACTTTGTCGATAAATTCCACTATTGCTGCACCCCATCAAAATTTGCAGTTACAATAATTTCACCCTTTCCTCTTCCGGACTATATTCATTTTTCTCCGTGAGACACGGAGTGCCTCTCAGCTTCCTACATCATCGAAATTGGTTCCAGAAGGTGAAAATTATTTTTCAAACGCTAACACACGGTTACGTCGATCTTCTTTCTTCCCTCTTTAGTTTCGGCAAACTGACGAATAACAGGTTCGCCTTGCAAGGTGAGATACATATCCCTTCTCGTGTTGTCCCCCTTGCCTCGTGCACGCATACACGCAGGTCGGGTGTGTGCAGGTGCACGATGGATGCACGTCTGGAAAGAGTCGTATACATGCAAACACGTGGAGGAAGAGGCCTCGCCTGTGGGAAAGTAATGCTACACCATGGGATCCACCAGGCTGGACCGCGTGCTGCTTTACCAAAGTCCCATAGTACCCTGCGCGCATACTACGGTCCGTCATGCTTGTCGTACTTTCTCTCTCTCTCTCTCTCTCTCTCTCTCTCTCTCTCTCTCTCTCTCTCTCTCTCTCTCTCTCTCTCTCTCTTTCTGTGTTCGTGTACACGGCTAAAGTAACTGACCACCATGGTTCCGATTTCTCCTCTCGCACTCCCCCTCTCACACCGAGCGGTTCTCGAGTGGTCAATCGACTTCGTGGAATTTGCATACGGGCGAACGTATTGATGTCTTTATCGTCGGTCACTTAATTCTTATATATTAAAATTCGTTAAATATTGATATGCTAAAGTCAAGGCAAATTGGATCATAAAAACTTTGCCATAAGAATTATAATCGACGAATGCTGTAAGTATTTAATGCAACGTTTAGGTCATATATGTTTAATAATCTTGATGATCAACTGATGTAACGCAGTTAAATTGTATAGTATCACCGGCGGGTATCTAAACAGGTTTCATAGACTAAACTGATAAACTGCTATGCACTTGGCGATAATGACATGTAATTCATGTAACGTCGTTACGTCACTTGGATTGAAAATGATGAAAAATGTAATTGCAATGTCCCATCTCGAAACATCATCACAGTGGTTATACTTTCACATTATAATCCAGCTTGTCTTAATGTGAAACGCGATAATCACTCAACTATTCAATTTATGTAAAAGAGTTATTAAAAAAAAATAATTAATTTAAAAAATATTTATATATTCTAATAATATTTAAAAAATATTTAAATATTCTAATAATATTCAAATAATATTCACACCAACATTCGTATTGGCCCGCATTAGCGTTACTTCACTATTGTTGAAATATTCAAATATATTTACTCAACACATTTTGCTATCTTAACGATCTTCATGCTATTGTTACAGATTTTTGCACTGCGACCAATTGATAATTCCTATATAACTATTCCGTACATAATACAGTATTTCTCATATTTTCCATGATAATAAAAAAAACGCGCGAAGATATACAAAATATTTGTCACGACAGCGACCTGACGCGACAGGTCGACGCTCGTACCTTTCGCGTGTCAGCGATAAGCGGCCGGCCTGTGTCGCATTATGAGACTCAACGCACGTACGTGCACACACATTTCGCATTGTCGGCGGTCGCCGCGCCGCGCCGCGCCGCCGCCGCACGCGCATGCACTAGCGAAGCTTATCTGACGATTGCAGCTGCACCGGCGGCAATCTAGCCTCTGGCGGAGCTAATTGAATTTTCTCCCCGAGATCGTCGTGAGCGGAGCCGGAGCTGCGGCTGGTGGAAGGACCATTCACAGAGAAGCTCCTTGTACCCGCGACAAAAGGCACGCGTGTTGCACGACCGAAATCGCGATAATACGCGTGGCTGCTGCCGTGGAACTCTCTCGCCGTTGCTGCAACGCGCCGCGCCGCGTCGGCTCGAGACCAAAGTCACTCGCGGTTCTTGCTGGCAATGCTGGCATTCCGCCGTTAGACGGGAGACGTTTTTCCGACGACTGGCGACCATGGGGTTCCCGACCGCGGCGAACTCAATGGATAGAATTCGAGAAATTGAGCATCGATAATTGAGCGTTCCTGGGAAAAGTAGTCATTTATAGACAGTCGACGGATGTAAGATGTACGATCAGAGACACTAAACCGAATTAACAA
Organism: Wasmannia auropunctata; assembly: GCF_000956235.1. Taxonomy (NCBI): domain Eukaryota; kingdom Metazoa; phylum Arthropoda; class Insecta; order Hymenoptera; family Formicidae; genus Wasmannia; species Wasmannia auropunctata. The sequence goes on from NW_012026890.1 coordinate 2,297,243, forward strand.
ACTTTAATTAAATTTGGGCATCTCATTTTCACTTCGATATTGCTTATGACTACAATATTATTAATTCTGTAATTACAATTAAGAAACAATTGAAGAAAGTTCCAATTTTCACCAAGTATTTTATAATCTGTTTTTGGGCATCTCTTTTCACTTCAATATTGCTTATGACTACAATATTATTAACTCTGTAACTATAATTAAGAATCAATTCAAGAAAGCTCCAATCTTCATCAAGTATTTTATAATCTGCTCGATTTCAACCCAGATTACGATGTGCCGGGGTATTTCAAAGACATCCCTTATTTTCGACACGCCTACACGTCCAAGATTGGCCTCGAATTACACGTGCCGACCACCCCACGTCGTATATCGGCGTTGCATCGTAAATGCCACCCAGGTGCCTAATCGCGCGCTCCTTTCCTTTCGAAGCCTACACCTTCCTGAGTATACCTGCGGACTGCTCTCTCGGCAAGTGCTTTTCAGACGGCTTTATTAAAGATTATCTAAAAAAATCACACCGTCGGAAAATGTGTAATGCAGTTTGCAATATTGGTCGGAAAAACTCAGTCGTGGGACGTAACCGCACCGGAAGACGAGGATTTATGCCTCCTTCCGTTACGAGAATACGCGCGATTGCATCTATACCGCTGACGCAAATGCAAATATACAATTCCGATTTAGATCGCGGCTGGATCGCTGAAAATACATAACGTGCACAATTCCCTCGAAATCGACGAATACCTCAGCCGCGAGTCATTGTTTTTCCTGGCGGGCTAACGTGTAACTAGTTTATTAAATCAAAAGGAGAAGCGTACACAACCGCCGTTGAGCGAATCGAGCCGACTCCCACGTACGTCTCTCACTTTTCTCTCGCAGAGACGTAAGCCCTTTTCTTTCTTCGACGTGAGCTCGACGCCCATGCAGTCGCTCGTCGGACCATCACGTAGGATGCGACTCTTGCGTCTTTTTTTTTCTCTTCTTTTCGAATGTGACAGGTACAGGCGTGTATGTAAAATATCGCCGTGAAGAGACAGGAATGAAGATTTGTTGGTCGAGCATGAGTCAAATAAGCAATCTCTTAACTCTACGGATGGTTCGGCGTCAGCTAATCGGCCTTGTTACAAAACTTTGATTAATTTTTACATTATTAGCATGGAAAAATAAATAATATATCAATTTTTGTAATACGTCGAAACATATTTTGTCCGTAAAAATAAATATTATAATACCAAATTGTACCAACAATATAAGTTTCACATTTTTAGATTTTATTCTGTTCAAAGCTTTTGCTCAAAATTTCTCTCTTTGCGATCACGATTGTGTAACGCAATCAGTTAAAACAGAGACAAAAGAGAAAATTCACAGGAACTTATATGCTTCCGATATTAAGTCTCTGTCGCGACACTCTCTGGTCCTGTGATTACCTTAACGAGCACGCGCTACCGCCGTTGCATAATGGCTTCTTGCACACGTCTCTTACCCCAGACTCACAAATCCGCGGAGAATCTTATACGCGGAACAACTAATGTAAGATAAAATTGCCGGACGTGCTTATCTGTAACGACCGAGGAACCTATCGAGGACCTCTTTCCCCACGGTGTGAAACTCAGCCATATACATACGTGCAGTTCACTTCCCCTTCAACAATGCAACGCGGAACTTATTGTGCGCCTCAAATCTTAATTTATTTACGCAATAAAACAATCTCAGATCGCTTTTCCGACTCAAATAGTCATCTTTCTTCATTATACTTCGTATGATAGCTGCCACTAATTACAATTTTTATACATAAAATGTGGCAAATGTTATACACGTGGAGAAAGGATTAGCCAACGCAGCTAAAATATAGCCGTGGCAGCTAATGCGAATTTTTAAAATAGAGACAGCTAATATCGTTACTGTCAAAGCTAAATTTATTAGTTAAAATTTAGGCGCTACAGCAAAAATATTTGCTGCTAGAATCAAATGACATTTAGTTAATTCTATTGAGAAATATCCAGCAAAACTTTTTTTTTCAGCAAAACCATTCTTTCCGTATGCCACTTTCTTAGCTACTCCTGTCAGAGTACGCTTTTATTTTAGGTCATAAAAATGTTCGCAACAAATAATATTTTATCTTTAATAGCTATAACTTTTAGCAATGACAGCAAAGTTCGAACTAGCTACCGATATTTAACTGATAATGCCAAGTCATTACTTTGCGTATATAGAATAAAATATCAAAAAACATAAAAAAGTATTATTATACGTAAATATCTCTATAACCGTAATCCAGTTTATATTGTAATTTTAAAGAAAATTAATATTTATCATTATTACACTTTATTAACAGTTTTAATATTTTAAAATAAATAATATAATAATATAAACTTATCGATATAACGCACGATCTTTATACAATAAATTATAATCTCTACAATTTGCGCAGTACACCACACACATACATACACACACACACACACACACACACACACACACACACACACACACACACACACACACACACACACAC
>NW_012026890.1:2299774-2300757 GCF_000956235.1 Wasmannia auropunctata
CACTGGTAGCAAGAAAAACAGAAAGCAAAACTATTAACTACCAACGCGAGTTTTGATTGGCTTCTGCTTTTCTGTTTTCCGCTTTTCTGTCAAGGTATGAATTCGCCCTTAGAACGAGTTCAACTTTTCCGCGCGACGAAAGTTGCCGCAGTGTTCTGCGTGTAGGATCCAATATAATTTTTAGTGAAATGTAGATAGATTTTGGGATAGGAAAACCACTTCTGCTTGCCATGCTAACTTCCGCCACGTAGCAAACGTTGTCACATCCTGTGTGCATCTAGCATTATGCAGCGTAAAAATATCTACTCATGGACGCGTCATTCAACTCGCGCGTCACGCGTCATTTGAGAAATAACTAGATTAAGTGTACCAAGACACAAATAATCAGTCCATAGACATTGATTCAATGTCTATAAACATTAAATCAATGTTTAGAAACGTTGAATTAAAGTTTATAAACCGATCATTTCTGCCTGAGTAGTGACTTCTAGCACTGTCGCGTTTGACGCGTTTACAGTTGAATAAATGTATCTAACTGCAAAAGCGTCCGCATTTGTCGCCAAATTTTTTGTTCAAAGAATTCATGCCCTAGTGAGGACCTGAAAACAAAAATTGTAACTGTTTCCGACAAAGAAAGTGTTATAAATTATGACGCGTGATGCGTGCGTCAAATGACGCGCTCATGAGTCGGTACCTTTATGCAGAAGTCTGTACTCACTGCTCCTGCTCGTAGTCTTTTTTGTTTATAAAATGTGTAGCAAATATTTTGTGAAATTTATTTTTAACCAAAATAACTGTGTCTGGAATTTTATCAACTTTTGTTTATTTACATTTCATTACTACTCCGGCTTTTGTCTTAAGTCTTTCAACATATATAAGAACAATCTGTAAAATTTTTGTTAAATTCTCATTATTTTAAAAATTCTATAGGTATAGAATATAAAAATTTTATACCTATAGAATTTTTTAAATAATGGGAATTT